>NW_028187670.1:0-45730 GCF_964204655.1 Triturus cristatus
GGGGGATAGAGGGCAAGGTAACACTCTGTTCCAGTCCGGGTGGGAGGGAGGAAGGGATAGGGGGTAGGGGATAGGAGGGATAGGGGGGATAGAGGGCAAGGTAACACTCTGCTCCAGTCCGGGTGGGAGGGAGGAAGGGATAGGGGGGATAGAGGGCAAGGTAACACTCTGTTCCAGTCCGGGTGGGAGGGAGGAAGGGATAGGGGGTAGGGGATAGGAGGGATAGGGGGATAGAGGGCAAGGTAACACTCTGCTCCAGTCCGGGTGGGAGGGAGGAAGGGATAGGGGGGATAGAGGGCAAGGTAACACTCTGTTCCAGTCCGGGTGGGAGGGAGGAAGGGATAGGGGGTAGGGGATAGGAGGGATAGGGGGGATAGAGGGCAAGGTAACACTCTGTTCCAGTCCGGGTGGGAGGGAGGAAGGGATAGGGGGTAGGGGATAGGAGGGATAGGGGGGATAGAGGGCAAGGTAACACTCTGCTCCAGTCCGGGTGGGAGGGAGGAAGGGATAGGGGGTAGGGGATAGGAGGGATAGGGGGGATAGAGGGCAAGGTAACACTCTGCTCCAGTCCGGGTGGGAGGGAGGAAGGGATAGGGGGGATAGAGGGCAAGGTAACACTCTGTTCCAGTCCGGGTGGGAGGGAGGAAGGGATAGGGGGTAGGGGATAGGAGGG
This sequence comes from Triturus cristatus, assembly GCF_964204655.1. NCBI lineage: Eukaryota > Metazoa > Chordata > Amphibia > Caudata > Salamandridae > Triturus > Triturus cristatus. Next base: position 674 of record NW_028187670.1, read on the forward strand.
ATAGGGGGGATAGAGGGCAAGGTAACACTCTGCTCCAGTCCGGGTGGGAGGGAGGAAGGGATAGGGGGGATAGAGGGCAAGGTAACACTCTGTTCCAGTCCGGGTGGGAGGGAGGAAGGGATAGGGGGTAGGGGATAGGAGGGATAGGGGGGATAGAGGGCAAGGTAACACTCTGCTCCAGTCCGGGTGGGAGGGAGGAAGGGATAGGGGGGATAGAGGGCAAGGTAACACTCTGTTCCAGTCCGGGTGGGAGGGAGGAAGGGATAGGGGGTAGGGGATAGGAGGGATAGGGGGGATAGAGGGCAAGGTAACACTCTGCTCCAGTCCGGGTGGGAGGGAGGAAGGGATAGGGGGGATAGAGGGCAAGGTAACACTCTGTTCCAGTCCGGGTGGGAGGGAGGAAGGGATAGGGGGTAGGGGATAGGAGGGATAGGGGGGATAGAGGGCAAGGTAACACTCTGCTCCAGTCCGGGTGGGAGGGAGGAAGGGATAGGGGGGATAGAGGGCAAGGTAACACTCTGTTCCAGTCCGGGTGGGAGGGAGGAAGGGATAGGGGGTAGGGGATAGGAGGGATAGGGGGGATAGAGGGCAAGGTAACACTCTGCTCCAGTCCGGGTGGGAGGGAGGAAGGGATAGGGGGGATAGAGGGCAAGGTAACACTCTGTTCCAGTCCGGGTGGGAGGGAGGAAGGGATAGGGGGGATAGAGGGCAAGGTAACACTCTGTTCCAGTCCGGGTGGGAGGGAGGAAGGGATAGGGGGGTAGGGGATAGGAGGGATAGGGGGGATAGAGGGCAAGGTAACACTCTGCTCCAGTCCGGGTGGGAGGGAGGAAGGGATAGGGGGGATAGAGGGCAAGGTAACACTCTGTTCCAGTCCGGGTGGGAGGGAGGAAGGGATAGGGGGTAGGGGATAGGAGGGATAGGGGGGATAGAGGGCAAGGTAACACTCTGCTCCAGTCCGGGTGGGAGGGAGGAAGGGATAGGGGGGATAGAGGGCAAGGTAACACTCTGTTCCAGTCCGGGTGGGAGGGAGGAAGGGATAGGGGGGATAGAGGGCAAGGTAACACTCTGTTCCAGTCCGGGTGGGAGGGAGGAAGGGATAGGGGGTAGGGGATAGGAGGGATAGGGGGGATAGAGGGCAAGGTAACACTCTGCTCCAGTCCGGGTGGGAGGGAGGAAGGGATAGGGGGGATAGAGGGCAAGGTAACACTCTGTTCCAGTCCGGGTGGGAGGGAGGAAGGGATAGGGGGTAGGGGATAGGAGGGATAGGGGGGATAGAGGGCAAGGTAACACTCTGCTCCAGTCCGGGTGGGAGGGAGGAAGGGATAGGGGGGATAGAGGGCAAGGTAACACTCTGTTCCAGTCCGGGTGGGAGGGAGGAAGGGATAGGGGGTAGGGGATAGGAGGGATAGGGGGGATAGAGGGCAAGGTAACACTCTGTTCCAGTCCGGGTGGGAGGGAGGAAGGGATAGGGGGTAGGGGATAGGAGGGATAGGGGGGATAGAGGGCAAGGTAACACTCTGCTCCAGTCCGGGTGGGAGGGAGGAAGGGATAGGGGGGATAGAGGGCAAGGTAACACTCTGCTTCCAGTCCGGGTGGGAGGGAGGAAGGGATAGGGGGGATAGAGGGCAAGGTAACACTCTGCTCCAGTCCGGGTGGGAGGGAGGAAGGGATAGGGGGGATAGAGGGCAAGGTAACACTCTGTTCCAGTCCGGGTGGGAGGGAGGAAGGGATAGGGGGGATAGAGGGCAAGGTAACACTCTGTTCCAGTCCGGGTGGGAGGGAGGAAGGGATAGGGGGGATAGAGGGCAAGGTAACACTCTGCTCCAGTCCGGGTGGGAGGGAGGAAGGGATAGGGGGGATAGAGGGCAAGGTAACACTCTGTTCCAGTCCGGGTGGGAGGGAGGAAGGGATAGGGGGGATAGAGGGCAAGGTAACACTCTGTTCCAGTCCGGGTGGGAGGGAGGAAGGGATAGGGGGTAGGGGATAGGAGGGATAGGGGGGATAGAGGGCAAGGTAACACTCTGCTCCAGTCCGGGTGGGAGGGAGGAAGGGATAGGGGGGATAGAGGGCAAGGTAACACTCTGTTCCAGTCCGGGTGGGAGGGAGGAAGGGATAGGGGGGATAGAGGGCAAGGTAACACTCTGTTCCAGTCCGGGTGGGAGGGAGGAAGGGATAGGGGGTAGGGGATAGGAGGGATAGGGGGGATAGAGGGCAAGGTAACACTCTGCTCCAGTCCGGGTGGGAGGGAGGAAGGGATAGGGGGGATAGAGGGCAAGGTAACACTCTGTTCCAGTCCGGGTGGGAGGGAGGAAGGGATAGGGGGTAGGGGATAGGAGGGATAGGGGGGATAGAGGGCAAGGTAACACTCTGCTCCAGTCCGGGTGGGAGGGAGGAAGGGATAGGGGGGATAGAGGGCAAGGTAACACTCTGCTCCAGTCCGGGTGGGAGGGAGGAAGGGATAGGGGGGATAGAGGGCAAGGTAACACTCTGCTCCAGTCCGGGTGGGAGGGAGGAAGGGATAGGGGGGATAGAGGGCAAGGTAACACTCTGTTCCAGTCCGGGTGGGAGGGAGGAAGGGATAGGGGGGATAGAGGGCAAGGTAACACTCTGTTCCAGTCCGGGTGGGAGGGAGGAAGGGATAGGGGGGATAGAGGGCAAGGTAACACTCTGCTCCAGTCCGGGTGGGAGGGAGGAAGGGATAGGGGGGATAGAGGGCAAGGTAACACTCTGTTCCAGTCCGGGTGGGAGGGAGGAAGGGATAGGGGGGATAGAGGGCAAGGTAACACTCTGTTCCAGTCCGGGTGGGAGGGAGGAAGGGATAGGGGGTAGGGGATAGGAGGGATAGGGGGGATAGAGGGCAAGGTAACACTCTGCTCCAGTCCGGGTGGGAGGGAGGAAGGGATAGGGGGGATAGAGGGCAAGGTAACACTCTGTTCCAGTCCGGGTGGGAGGGAGGAAGGGATAGGGGGTAGGGGATAGGAGGGATAGGGGGGATAGAGGGCAAGGTAACACTCTGCTCCAGTCCGGGTGGGAGGGAGGAAGGGATAGGGGGGATAGAGGGCAAGGTAACACTCTGTTCCAGTCCGGGTGGGAGGGAGGAAGGGATAGGGGGTAGGGGATAGGAGGGATAGGGGGGATAGAGGGCAAGGTAACACTCTGCTCCAGTCCGGGTGGGAGGGAGGAAGGGATAGGGGGGATAGAGGGCAAGGTAACACTCTGCTTCCAGTCCGGGTGGGAGGGAGGAAGGGATAGGGGGGATAGAGGGCAAGGTAACACTCTGCTCCAGTCCGGGTGGGAGGGAGGAAGGGATAGGGGGGATAGAGGGCAAGGTAACACTCTGTTCCAGTCCGGGTGGGAGGGAGGAAGGGATAGGGGGGATAGAGGGCAAGGTAACACTCTGTTCCAGTCCGGGTGGGAGGGAGGAAGGGATAGGGGGGATAGAGGGCAAGGTAACACTCTGCTCCAGTCCGGGTGGGAGGGAGGAAGGGATAGGGGGGATAGAGGGCAAGGTAACACTCTGCTCCAGTCCGGGTGGGAGGGAGGAAGGGATAGGGGGGATAGAGGGCAAGGTAACACTCTGTTCCAGTCCGGGTGGGAGGGAGGAAGGGATAGGGGGTAGGGGATAGGAGGGATAGGGGGGATAGAGGGCAAGGTAACACTCTGCTCCAGTCCGGGTGGGAGGGAGGAAGGGATAGGGGGGATAGAGGGCAAGGTAACACTCTGTTCCAGTCCGGGTGGGAGGGAGGAAGGGATAGGGGGTGGATAGGAGGGATAGGGGGGATAGAGGGCAAGGTAACACTCTGTTCCAGTCCGGGTGGGAGGGAGGAAGGGATAGGGGGTAGGGGATAGGAGGGATAGGGGGGATAGAGGGCAAGGTAACACTCTGTTCCAGTCCGGGTGGGAGGGAGGAAGGGATAGGGGGGATAGAGGGCAAGGTAACACTCTGTTCCAGTCCGGGTGGGAGGGAGGAAGGGATAGGGGGGATAGAGGGCAAGGTAACACTCTGCTCCAGTCCGGGTGGGAGGGAGGAAGGGATAGGGGGGATAGAGGGCAAGGTAACACTCTGTTCCAGTCCGGGTGGGAGGGAGGAAGGGATAGGGGGGATAGAGGGCAAGGTAACACTCTGTTCCAGTCCGGGTGGGAGGGAGGAAGGGATAGGGGGTAGGGGATAGGAGGGATAGGGGGGATAGAGGGCAAGGTAACACTCTGCTCCAGTCCGGGTGGGAGGGAGGAAGGGATAGGGGGGATAGAGGGCAAGGTAACACTCTGCTCCAGTCCGGGTGGGAGGGAGGAAGGGATAGGGGGGATAGAGGGCAAGGTAACACTCTGTTCCAGTCCGGGTGGGAGGGAGGAAGGGATAGGGGGGATAGAGGGCAAGGTAACACTCTGTTCCAGTCCGGGTGGGAGGGAGGAAGGGATAGGGGGTAGGGGATAGGAGGGATAGGGGGGATAGAGGGCAAGGTAACACTCTGCTCCAGTCCGGGTGGGAGGGAGGAAGGGATAGGGGGGATAGAGGGCAAGGTAACACTCTGTTCCAGTCCGGGTGGGAGGGAGGAAGGGATAGGGGGGATAGAGGGCAAGGTAACACTCTGCTCCAGTCCGGGTGGGAGGGAGGAAGGGATAGGGGGGATAGAGGGCAAGGTAACACTCTGTTCCAGTCCGGGTGGGAGGGAGGAAGGGATAGGGGGGATAGAGGGCAAGGTAACACTCTGTTCCAGTCCGGGTGGGAGGGAGGAAGGGATAGGGGGTAGGGGATAGGAGGGATAGGGGGGATAGAGGGCAAGGTAACACTCTGCTCCAGTCCGGGTGGGAGGGAGGAAGGGATAGGGGGGATAGAGGGCAAGGTAACACTCTGTTCCAGTCCGGGTGGGAGGGAGGAAGGGATAGGGGGGATAGAGGGCAAGGTAACACTCTGTTCCAGTCCGGGTGGGAGGGAGGAAGGGATAGGGGGGATAGAGGGCAAGGTAACACTCTGTTCCAGTCCGGGTGGGAGGGAGGAAGGGATAGGGGGTAGGGGATAGGAGGGATAGGGGGGATAGAGGGCAAGGTAACACTCTGCTCCAGTCCGGGTGGGAGGGAGGAAGGGATAGGGGGGATAGAGGGCAAGGTAACACTCTGCTCCAGTCCGGGTGGGAGGGAGGAAGGGATAGGGGGGATAGAGGGCAAGGTAACACTCTGTTCCAGTCCGGGTGGGAGGGAGGAAGGGATAGGGGGGATAGAGGGCAAGGTAACACTCTGTTCCAGTCCGGGTGGGAGGGAGGAAGGGATAGGGGGGATAGAGGGCAAGGTAACACTCTGTTCCAGTCCGGGTGGGAGGGAGGAAGGGATAGGGGGGATAGAGGGCAAGGTAACACTCTGTTCCAGTCCGGGTGGGAGGGAGGAAGGGATAGGGGGGATAGAGGGCAAGGTAACACTCTGTTCCAGTCCGGGTGGGAGGGAGGAAGGGATAGGGGGGATAGAGGGCAAGGTAACACTCTGTTCCAGTCCGGGTGGGAGGGAGGAAGGGATAGGGGGTAGGGGATAGGAGGGATAGGGGGGATAGAGGGCAAGGTAACACTCTGCTCCAGTCCGGGTGGGAGGGAGGAAGGGATAGGGGGGATAGAGGGCAAGGTAACACTCTGTTCCAGTCCGGGTGGGAGGGAGGAAGGGATAGGGGGGATAGAGGGCAAGGTAACACTCTGTTCCAGTCCGGGTGGGAGGGAGGAAGGGATAGGGGGTAGGGGATAGGAGGGATAGGGGGGATAGAGGGCAAGGTAACACTCTGTTCCAGTCCGGGTGGGAGGGAGGAAGGGATAGGGGGGATAGAGGGCAAGGTAACACTCTGTTCCAGTCCGGGTGGGAGGGAGGAAGGGATAGGGGGGATAGAGGGCAAGGTAACACTCTGCTCCAGTCCGGGTGGGAGGGAGGAAGGGATAGGGGGGATAGAGGGCAAGGTAACACTCTGTTCCAGTCCGGGTGGGAGGGAGGAAGGGATAGGGGGGATAGAGGGCAAGGTAACACTCTGTTCCAGTCCGGGTGGGAGGGAGGAAGGGATAGGGGGGATAGAGGGCAAGGTAACACTCTGTTCCAGTCCGGGTGGGAGGGAGGAAGGGATAGGGGGGATAGAGGGCAAGGTAACACTCTGTTCCAGTCCGGGTGGGAGGGAGGAAGGGATAGGGGGGATAGAGGGCAAGGTAACACTCTGTTCCAGTCCGGGTGGGAGGGAGGAAGGGATAGGGGGGATAGAGGGCAAGGTAACACTCTGTTCCAGTCCGGGTGGGAGGGAGGAAGGGATAGGGGGGATAGAGGGCAAGGTAACACTCTGCTCCAGTCCGGGTGGGAGGGAGGAAGGGATAGGGGGGATAGAGGGCAAGGTAACACTCTGTTCCAGTCCGGGTGGGAGGGAGGAAGGGATAGGGGGGATAGAGGGCAAGGTAACACTCTGTTCCAGTCCGGGTGGGAGGGAGGAAGGGATAGGGGGTAGGGGATAGGAGGGATAGGGGGGATAGAGGGCAAGGTAACACTCTGCTCCAGTCCGGGTGGGAGGGAGGAAGGGATAGGGGGGATAGAGGGCAAGGTAACACTCTGTTCCAGTCCGGGTGGGAGGGAGGAAGGGATAGGGGGGATAGAGGGCAAGGTAACACTCTGTTCCAGTCCGGGTGGGAGGGAGGAAGGGATAGGGGGGATAGAGGGCAAGGTAACACTCTGTTCCAGTCCGGGTGGGAGGGAGGAAGGGATAGGGGGTAGGGGATAGGAGGGATAGGGGGGATAGAGGGCAAGGTAACACTCTGTTCCAGTCCGGGTGGGAGGGAGGAAGGGATAGGGGGGATATAGGGCAAGGTAACACTCTGTTCCAGTCCGGGTGGGAGGGAGGAAGGGATAGGGGGGATAGAGGGCAAGGTAACACTCTGTTCCAGTCCGGGTGGGAGGGAGGAAGGGATAGGGGGGATAGAGGGCAAGGTAACACTCTGTTCCAGTCCGGGTGGGAGGGAGGAAGGGATAGGGGGGATAGAGGGCAAGGTAACACTCTGCTCCAGTCCGGGTGGGAGGGAGGAAGGGATAGGGGGGATAGAGGGCAAGGTAACACTCTGTTCCAGTCCGGGTGGGAGGGAGGAAGGGATAGGGGGGATAGAGGGCAAGGTAACACTCTGTTCCAGTCCGGGTGGGAGGGAGGAAGGGATAGGGGGTAGGGGATAGGAGGGATAGGGGGGATAGAGGGCAAGGTAACACTCTGCTCCAGTCCGGGTGGGAGGGAGGAAGGGATAGGGGGGATAGAGGGCAAGGTAACACTCTGTTCCAGTCCGGGTGGGAGGGAGGAAGGGATAGGGGGGATAGAGGGCAAGGTAACACTCTGTTCCAGTCCGGGTGGGAGGGAGGAAGGGATAGGGGGTAGGGGATAGGAGGGATAGGGGGGATAGAGGGCAAGGTAACACTCTGCTCCAGTCCGGGTGGGAGGGAGGAAGGGATAGGGGGGATAGAGGGCAAGGTAACACTCTGTTCCAGTCCGGGTGGGAGGGAGGAAGGGATAGGGGGGATAGAGGGCAAGGTAACACTCTGCTCCAGTCCGGGTGGGAGGGAGGAAGGGATAGGGGGGATAGAGGGCAAGGTAACACTCTGTTCCAGTCCGGGTGGGAGGGAGGAAGGGATAGGGGGGATAGAGGGCAAGGTAACACTCTGTTCCAGTCCGGGTGGGAGGGAGGAAGGGATAGGGGGTAGGGGATAGGAGGGATAGGGGGGATAGAGGGCAAGGTAACACTCTGTTCCAGTCCGGGTGGGAGGGAGGAAGGGATAGGGGGTAGGGGATAGGAGGGATAGGGGGGATAGAGGGCAAGGTAACACTCTGTTCCAGTCCGGGTGGGAGGGAGGAAGGGATAGGGGGTAGGGGATAGGAGGGATAGGGGGATAGAGGGCAAGGTAACACTCTGTTCCAGTCCGGGTGGGAGGGAGGAAGGGATAGGGGGATAGAGGGCAAGGTAACACTCTGTTCCAGTCCGGGTGGGAGGGAGGAAGGGATAGGGGGTAGGGGATAGGAGGGATAGGGGGGATAGAGGGCAAGGTAACACTCTGTTCCAGTCCGGGTGGGAGGGAGGAAGGGATAGGGGGTAGGGGATAGGAGGGATAGGGGGGATAGAGGGCAAGGTAACACTCTGTTCCAGTCCGGGTGGGAGGGAGGAAGGGATAGGGGGTAGGGGATAGGAGGGATAGGGGGGATAGAGGGCAAGGTAACACTCTGTTCCAGTCCGGGTGGGAGGGAGGAAGGGATAGGGGGTAGGGGATAGGAGGGATAGGGGGGATAGAGGGCAAGGTAACACTCTGCTCCAGTCCGGGTGGGAGGGAGGAAGGGATAGGGGGGATAGAGGGCAAGGTAACACTCTGTTCCAGTCCGGGTGGGAGGGAGGAAGGGATAGGGGGTAGGGGATAGGAGGGATAGGGGGGATAGAGGGCAAGGTAACACTCTGCTCCAGTCCGGGTGGGAGGGAGGAAGGGATAGGGGGGATAGAGGGCAAGGTAACACTCTGTTCCAGTCCGGGTGGGAGGGAGGAAGGGATAGGGGGGATAGAGGGCAAGGTAACACTCTGTTCCAGTCCGGGTGGGAGGGAGGAAGGGATAGGGGGTAGGGGATAGGAGGGATAGGGGGGATAGAGGGCAAGGTAACACTCTGCTCCAGTCCGGGTGGGAGGGAGGAAGGGATAGGGGGGATAGAGGGCAAGGTAACACTCTGTTCCAGTCCGGGTGGGAGGGAGGAAGGGATAGGGGGGATAGAGGGCAAGGTAACACTCTGCTCCAGTCCGGGTGGGAGGGAGGAAGGGATAGGGGGGATAGAGGGCAAGGTAACACTCTGTTCCAGTCCGGGTGGGAGGGAGGAAGGGATAGGGGGGATAGAGGGCAAGGTAACACTCTGTTCCAGTCCGGGTGGGAGGGAGGAAGGGATAGGGGGTAGGGGATAGGAGGGATAGGGGGGATAGAGGGCAAGGTAACACTCTGTTCCAGTCCGGGTGGGAGGGAGGAAGGGATAGGGGGGATAGAGGGCAAGGTAACACTCTGCTCCAGTCCGGGTGGGAGGGAGGAAGGGATAGGGGGTAGGGGATAGGAGGGATAGGGGGGATAGAGGGCAAGGTAACACTCTGTTCCAGTCCGGGTGGGAGGGAAGAAGGGATAGGGGGTAGGGGATAGGAGGGATAGGGGGGATAGAGGGCAAGGTAACACTCTGTTCCAGTCCGGGTGGGAGGGAGGAAGGGATAGGGGGTAGGGGATAGGAGGGATAGGGGGGATAGAGGGCAAGGTAACACTCTGTTCCAGTCCGGGTGGGAGGGAGGAAGGGATAGGGGGTAGGGGATAGGAGGGATAGGGGGGATAGAGGGCAAGGTAACACTCTGCTCCAGTCCGGGTGGGAGGGAGGAAGGGATAGGGGGGATAGAGGGCAAGGTAACACTCTGCTCCAGTCCGGGTGGGAGGGAGGAAGGGATAGGGGGGATAGAGGGCAAGGTAACACTCTGTTCCAGTCCGGGTGGGAGGGAGGAAGGGATAGGGGGGATAGAGGGCAAGGTAACACTCTGTTCCAGTCCGGGTGGGAGGGAGGAAGGGATAGGGGGTAGGGGATAGGAGGGATAGGGGGGATAGAGGGCAAGGTAACACTCTGTTCCAGTCCGGGTGGGAGGGAGGAAGGGATAGGGGGTAGGGGATAGGAGGGATAGGGGGGATAGAGGGCAAGGTAACACTCTGTTCCAGTCCGGGTGGGAGGGAGGAAGGGATAGGGGGTAGGGGATAGGAGGGATAGGGGGGATAGAGGGCAAGGTAACACTCTGCTCCAGTCCGGGTGGGAGGGAGGAAGGGATAGGGGGTAGGGGATAGGAGGGATAGGGGGGATAGAGGGCAAGGTAACACTCTGCTCCAGTCCGGGTGGGAGGGAGGAAGGGATAGGGGGGATAGAGGGCAAGGTAACACTCTGTTCCAGTCCGGGTGGGAGGGAGGAAGGGATAGGGGGGATAGAGGGCAAGGTAACACTCTGTTCCAGTCCGGGTGGGAGGGAGGAAGGGATAGGGGGTAGGGGATAGGAGGGATAGGGGGGATAGAGGGCAAGGTAACACTCTGCTCCAGTCCGGGTGGGAGGGAGGAAGGGATAGGGGGGATAGAGGGCAAGGTAACACTCTGTTCCAGTCCGGGTGGGAGGGAGGAAGGGATAGGGGGTAGGGGATAGGAGGGATAGGGGGGATAGAGGGCAAGGTAACACTCTGCTCCAGTCCGGGTGGGAGGAAGGGATAGGGGGGATAGAGGGCAAGGTAACACTCTGTTCCAGTCCGGGTGGGAGGGAGGAAGGGATAGGGGGTAGGGGATAGGAGGGATAGGGGGGATAGAGGGCAAGGTAACACTCTGCTCCAGTCCGGGTGGGAGGGAGGAAGGGATAGGGGGGATAGAGGGCAAGGTAACACTCTGTTCCAGTCCGGGTGGGAGGGAGGAAGGGATAGGGGGGATAGAGGGCAAGGTAACACTCTGTTCCAGTCCGGGTGGGAGGGAGGAAGGGATAGGGGGGATAGAGGGCAAGGTAACACTCTGTTCCAGTCCGGGTGGGAGGGAGGAAGGGATAGGGGGGATAGAGGGCAAGGTAACACTCTGTTCCAGTCCGGGTGGGAGGGAGGAAGGGATAGGGGGGATAGAGGGCAAGGTAACACTCTGTTCCAGTCCGGGTGGGAGGGAGGAAGGGATAGGGGGGATAGAGGGCAAGGTAACACTCTGCTCCAGTCCGGGTGGGAGGGAGGAAGGGATAGGGGGGATAGAGGGCAAGGTAACACTCTGTTCCAGTCCGGGTGGGAGGGAGGAAGGGATAGGGGGGATAGAGGGCAAGGTAACACTCTGTTCCAGTCCGGGTGGGAGGGAGGAAGGGATAGGGGGTAGGGGATAGGAGGGATAGGGGGGATAGAGGGCAAGGTAACACTCTGTTCCAGTCCGGGTGGGAGGGAGGAAGGGATAGGTGGGATAGAGGGCAAGGTAACACTCTGCTACAGTCCGGGTGGGAGGGAGGAAGGGATAGGGGGTAGGGGATAGGAGGGATAGGGGGGATAGAGGGCAAGGTAACACTCTGCTACAGTCCGGGTGGGAGGGAGGAAGGGATAGGGGGTAGGGGATAGGAGGGATAGGGGGGATAGAGGGCAAGGTAACACTCTGTTCCAGTCCGGGTGGGAGGGAGGAAGGGATAGGTGGGATAGAGGGCAAGGTAACACTCTGCTCCAGTCCGGGTGGGAGGGAGGAAGGGATAGGGGGTAGGGGATAGGAGGGATAGGGGGGATAGAGGGCAAGGTAACACTCTGCTACAGTCTGGGTGGGAGGGAGGAAGGGATAGGGGGTAGGGGATAGGAGGGATAGGTGGGATAGAGTGCAAGGTAACACTCTGCTACAGTCCGGGTGGGAGGGAGGAAGGGATAGGGGGTAGGGGATAGGAGGGATAGGGGGGATAGAGGGCAAGGTAACACTCTGTTCCAGTCCGGGTGGGAGGGAGGAAGGGATAGGGGGTAGGGGATAGGAGGGATAGGGGGATAGAGGGCAAGGTAACACTCTGCTACAGTCCGGGTGGGAGGGAGGAAGGGATAGGGGGTAGGGGATAGGAGGGATAGGGGGGATAGAGGGCAAGGTAACACTCTGTTCCAGTCCGGGTGGGAGGGAGGAAGGGATAGGTGGGATAGAGGGCAAGGTAACACTCTGCTACAGTCCGGGTGGGAGGGAGGAAGGGATAGGGGGTAGGGGATAGGAGGGATAGGTGGGATAGAGGGCAAGGTAACACTCTGCTACAGTCCGGGTGGGAGGGAGGAAGGGATAGGGGGTAGGGGATAGGAGGGATAGGGGGGATAGAGGGCAAGGTAACACTCTGCTACAGTCCGGGTGGGAGGGAGGAAGGGATAGGGGGTAGGGGATAGGAGGGATAGGGGGGATAGAGGGCAAGGTAACACTCTGTTCCAGTCCGGGTGGGAGGGAGGAAGGGATAGGTGGGATAGAGGGCAAGGTAACACTCTGCTACAGTCCGGGTGGGAGGGAGGAAGGGATAGGGGGTAGGGGATAGGAGGGATAGGGGGGATAGAGGGCAAGGTAACACTCTGTTCCAGTCCGGGTGGGAGGGAGGAAGGGATAGGGGGTAGGGGATAGGAGGGATAGGGGGGATAGAGGGCAAGGTAACACTCTGCTCCAGTCCGGGTGGGAGGGAGGAAGGGATAGGGGGTAGGGGATAGGAGGGATAGGGGGGATAGAGGGCAAGGTAACACTCTGCTACAGTCCGGGTGGGAGGGAGGAAGGGATAGGGGGTAGGGGATAGGAGGGATAGGGGGGATAGAGGGCAAGGTAACACTCTGCTACAGTCCGGGTGGGAGGGAGGAAGGGATAGGGGGTAGGGGATAGGAGGGATAGGGGGGATAGAGGGCAAGGTAACACTCTGTTCCAGTCCGGGTGGGAGGGAGGAAGGGATAGGGGGTAGGGGATAGGAGGGATAGGGGGGATAGAGGGCAAGGTAACACTCTGCTACAGTCCGGGTGGGAGGGAGGAAGGGATAGGGGGTAGGGGATAGGAGGGATAGGTGGGATAGAGGGCAAGGTAACACTCTGTTCCAGTCCGGGTGGGAGGGAGGAAGGGATAGGTGGGATAGAGGGCAAGGTAACACTCTGCTACAGTCCGGGTGGGAGGGAGGAAGGGATAGGGGGTAGGGGATAGGAGGGATAGGGGGGATAGAGGGCAAGGTAACACTCTGCTCCAGTCCGGGTGGGAGGGAGGAAGGGATAGGGGGTAGGGGATAGGAGGGATAGGGGGGATAGAGGGCAAGGTAACACTCTGCTACAGTCCGGGTGGGAGGGAGGAAGGGATAGGGGGTAGGGGATAGGAGGGATAGGTGGGATAGAGGGCAAGGTAACACTCTGCTACAGTCCGGGTGGGAGGGAGGAAGGGATAGGGGGTAGGGGATAGGAGGGATAGGGGGGATAGAGGGCAAGGTAACACTCTGCTACAGTCTGGGTGGGAGGGAGGAAGGGATAGGGGGTAGGGGATAGGAGGGATAGGTGGGATAGAGGGCAAGGTAACACTCTGCTACAGTCCGGGTGGGAGGGAGGAAGGGATAGGGGGTAGGGGATAGGAGGGATAGGGGGGATAGAGGGCAAGGTAACACTCTGCTCCAGTCCGGGTGGGAGGGAGGAAGGGATAGGTGGGATAGAGGGCAAGGTAACACTCTGCTACAGTCCGGGTGGGAGGGAGGAAGGGATAGGGGGTAGGGGATAGGAGGGATAGGGGGGATAGAGGGCAAGGTAACACTCTGTTCCAGTCCGGGTGGGAGGGAGGAAGGGATAGGTGGGATAGAGGGCAAGGTAACACTCTGCTACAGTCCGGGTGGGAGGGAGGAAGGGATAGGGGGTAGGGGATAGGAGGGATAGGGGGGATAGAGGGCAAGGTAACACTCTGCTACAGTCCGGGTGGGAGGGAGGAAGGGATAGGGGGTAGGGGATAGGAGGGATAGGGGGGATAGAGGGCAAGGTAACACTCTGTTCCAGTCCGGGTGGGAGGGAGGAAGGGATAGGTGGGATAGAGGGCAAGGTAACACTCTGCTCCAGTCCGGGTGGGAGGGAGGAAGGGATAGGGGGTAGGGGATAGGAGGGATAGGGGGGATAGAGGGCAAGGTAACACTCTGCTACAGTCCGGGTGGGAGGGAGGAAGGGATAGGGGGTAGGGGATAGGAGGGATAGGGGGGATAGAGGGCAAGGTAACACTCTGCTCCAGTCCGGGTGGGAGGGAGGAAGGGATAGGGGGTAGGGGATAGGAGGGATAGGGGGGATAGAGGGCAAGGTAACACTCTGCTACAGTCCGGGTGGGAGGGAGGAAGGGATAGGGGGTAGGGGATAGGAGGGATAGGGGGGATAGAGGGCAAGGTAACACTCTGCTACAGTCCGGGTGGGAGGGAGGAAGGGATAGGGGGTAGGGGATAGGAGGGATAGGGGGGATAGAGGGCAAGGTAACACTCTGCTACAGTCCGGGTGGGAGGGAGGAAGGGATAGGGGGTAGGGGATAGGAGGGATAGGGGGGATAGAGGGCAAGGTAACACTCTGCTACAGTCCGGGTGGGAGGGAGGAAGGGATAGGGGGTAGGGGATAGGAGGGATAGGGGGGATAGAGGGCAAGGTAACACTCTGCTACAGTCCGGGTGGGAGGGAGGAAGGGATAGGGGGTAGGGGATAGGAGGGATAGGGGGGATAGAGGGCAAGGTAACACTCTGTTCCAGTCCGGGTGGGAGGGAGGAAGGGATAGGGGGTAGGGGATAGGAGGGATAGGGGGGATAGAGGGCAAGGTAACACTCTGTTCCAGTCCGGGTGGGAGGGAGGAAGGGATAGGGGGTAGGGGATAGGAGGGATAGGGGGGATAGAGGGCAAGGTAACACTCTGTTCCAGTCCGGGTGGGAGGGAGGAAGGGATAGGTGGGATAGAGGGCAAGGTAACACTCTGCTACAGTCTGGGTGGGAGGGAGGAAGGGATAGGGGGTAGGGGATAGGAGGGATAGGTGGGATAGAGGGCAAGGTAACACTCTGCTCCAGTCCGGGTGGGAGGGAGGAAGGGATAGGGGGTAGGGGATAGGAGGGATAGGGGGGATAGAGGGCAAGGTAACACTCTGCTACAGTCCGGGTGGGAGGGAGGAAGGGATAGGGGGTAGGGGATAGGAGGGATAGGGGGGATAGAGGGCAAGGTAACACTCTGCTCCAGTCCGGGTGGGAGGGAGGAAGGGATAGGGGGTAGGGGATAGGAGGGATAGGGGGGATAGAGGGCAAGGTAACACTCTGCTACAGTCCGGGTGGGAGGGAGGAAGGGATAGGGGGTAGGGGATAGGAGGGATAGGGGGGATAGAGGGCAAGGTAACACTCTGCTACAGTCCGGGTGGGAGGGAGGAAGGGATAGGGGGTAGGGGATAGGAGGGATAGGGGGGATAGAGGGCAAGGTAACACTCTGCTACAGTCCGGGTGGGAGGGAGGAAGGGATAGGGGGTAGGGGATAGGAGGGATAGGGGGGATAGAGGGCAAGGTAACACTCTGCTACAGTCCGGGTGGGAGGGAGGAAGGGATAGGGGGTAGGGGATAGGAGGGATAGGGGGGATAGAGGGCAAGGTAACACTCTGTTCCAGTCCGGGTGGGAGGGAGGAAGGGATAGGTGGGATAGAGGGCAAGGTAACACTCTGTTCCAGTCCGGGTGGGAGGGAGGAAGGGATAGGTGGGATAGAGGGCAAGGTAACACTCTGCTCCAGTCCGGGTGGGAGGGAGGAAGGGATAGGGGGTAGGGGATAGGAGGGATAGGGGGGATAGAGGGCAAGGTAACACTCTGTTCCAGTCCGGGTGGGAGGGAGGAAGGGATAGGGGGTAGGGGATAGGAGGGATAGGGGGGATAGAGGGCAAGGTAACACTCTGTTCCAGTCCGGGTGGGAGGGAGGAAGGGATAGGGGGTAGGGGATAGGAGGGATAGGGGGGATAGAGGGCAAGGTAACACTCTGCTCCAGTCCGGGTGGGAGGGAGGAAGGGATAGGGGGTAGGGGATAGGAGGGATAGGGGGGATAGAGGGCAAGGTAACACTCTGCTACAGTCCGGGTGGGAGGGAGGAAGGGATAGGGGGTAGGGGATAGGAGGGATAGGGGGGATAGAGGGCAAGGTAACACTCTGCTCCAGTCCGGGTGGGAGGGAGGAAGGGATAGGGGGTAGGGGATAGGAGGGATAGGGGGGATAGAGGGCAAGGTAACACTCTGCTACAGTCCGGGTGGGAGGGAGGAAGGGATAGGGGGTAGGGGATAGGAGGGATAGGGGGGATAGAGGGCAAGGTAACACTCTGCTACAGTCCGGGTGGGAGGGAGGAAGGGATAGGGGGTAGGGGATAGGAGGGATAGGGGGGATAGAGGGCAAGGTAACACTCTGCTACAGTCCGGGTGGGAGGGAGGAAGGGATAGGGGGTAGGGGATAGGAGGGATAGGGGGGATAGAGGGCAAGGTAACACTCTGCTACAGTCCGGGTGGGAGGGAGGAAGGGATAGGGGGTAGGGGATAGGAGGGATAGGGGGGATAGAGGGCAAGGTAACACTCTGCTACAGTCCGGGTGGGAGGGAGGAAGGGATAGGGGGTAGGGGATAGGAGGGATAGGGGGGATAGAGGGCAAGGTAACACTCTGCTACAGTCCGGGTGGGAGGGAGGAAGGGATAGGGGGTAGGGGATAGGAGGGATAGGGGGGATAGAGGGCAAGGTAACACTCTGCTACAGTCCGGGTGGGAGGGAGGAAGGGATAGGGGGTAGGGGATAGGAGGGATAGGGGGGGATAGAGGGCAAGGTAACACTCTGTTCCAGTCCGGGTGGGAGGGAGGAAGGGATAGGTGGGATAGAGGGCAAGGTAACACTCTGTTCCAGTCCGGGTGGGAGGGAGGAAGGGATAGGTGGGATAGAGGGCAAGGTAACACTCTGCTCCAGTCCGGGTGGGAGGGAGGAAGGGATAGGGGGTAGGGGATAGGAGGGATAGGGGGGATAGAGGGCAAGGTAACACTCTGCTACAGTCCGGGTGGGAGGGAGGAAGGGATAGGGGGTAGGGGATAGGAGGGATAGGGGGGATAGAGGGCAAGGTAACACTCTGCTACAGTCCGGGTGGGAGGGAGGAAGGGATAGGGGGTAGGGGATAGGAGGGATAGGGGGGATAGAGGGCAAGGTAACACTCTGCTACAGTCCGGGTGGGAGGGAGGAAGGGATAGGGGGTAGGGGATAGGAGGGATAGGGGGGATAGAGGGCAAGGTAACACTCTGCTACAGTCCGGGTGGGAGGGAGGAAGGGATAGGGGGTAGGGGATAGGAGGGATAGGGGGGATAGAGGGCAAGGTAACACTCTGCTACAGTCCGGGTGGGAGGGAGGAAGGGATAGGGGGTAGGGGATAGGAGGGATAGGGGGGATAGAGGGCAAGGTAACACTCTGTTCCAGTCCGGGTGGGAGGGAGGAAGGGATAGGGGGTAGGGGATAGGAGGGATAGGGGGGATAGAGGGCAAGGTAACACTCTGCTCCAGTCCGGGTGGGAGGGAGGAAGGGATAGGGGGTAGGGGATAGGAGGGATAGGGGGGATAGAGGGCAAGGTAACACTCTGCTACAGTCCGGGTGGGAGGGAGGAAGGGATAGGGGGTAGGGGATAGGAGGGATAGGGGGGATAGAGGGCAAGGTAACACTCTGCTACAGTCCGGGTGGGAGGGAGGAAGGGATAGGGGGTAGGGGATAGGAGGGATAGGGGGGATAGAGGGCAAGGTAACACTCTGCTACAGTCCGGGTGGGAGGGAGGAAGGGATAGGGGGTAGGGGATAGGAGGGATAGGGGGGATAGAGGGCAAGGTAACACTCTGCTACAGTCCGGGTGGGAGGGAGGAAGGGATAGGGGGTAGGGGATAGGAGGGATAGGGGGGATAGAGGGCAAGGTAACACTCTGCTCCAGTCCGGGTGGGAGGGAGGAAGGGATAGGGGGGAGGGGATAGGAGGGATAGGGGGGATAGAGGGCAAGGTAACACTCTGTTCCAGTCCGGGTGGGAGGGAGGAAGGGATAGGGGGTAGGGGATAGGAGGGATAGGGGGGATAGAGGGCAAGGTAACACTCTGTTCCAGTCCGGGTGGGAGGGAGGAAGGGATAGGGGGTAGGGGATAGGAGGGATAGGGGGGATAGAGGGCAAGGTAACACTCTGTTCCAGTCCGGGTGGGAGGGAGGAAGGGATAGGTGGGATAGAGGGCAAGGTAACACTCTGTTCCAGTCCGGGTGGGAGGGAGGAAGGGATAGGTGGGATAGAGGGCAAGGTAACACTCTGCTCCAGTCCGGGTGGGAGGGAGGAAGGGATAGGGGGTAGGGGATAGGAGGGATAGGGGGGATAGAGGGCAAGGTAACACTCTGCTACAGTCCGGGTGGGAGGGAGGAAGGGATAGGGGGTAGGGGATAGGAGGGATAGGGGGGATAGAGGGCAAGGTAACACTCTGTTCCAGTCCGGGTGGGAGGGAGGAAGGGATAGGTGGGATAGAGGGCAAGGTAACACTCTGCTCCAGTCCGGGTGGGAGGGAGGAAGGGATAGGGGGTAGGGGATAGGAGGGATAGGGGGGATAGAGGGCAAGGTAACACTCTGCTACAGTCCGGGTGGGAGGGAGGAAGGGATAGGGGGTAGGGGATAGGAGGGATAGGGGGGATAGAGGGCAAGGTAACACTCTGCTCCAGTCCGGGTGGGAGGGAGGAAGGGATAGGGGGTAGGGGATAGGAGGGATAGGGGGGATAGAGGGCAAGGTAACACTCTGCTACAGTCCGGGTGGGAGGGAGGAAGGGATAGGGGGTAGGGGATAGGAGGGATAGGGGGGATAGAGGGCAAGGTAACACTCTGCTACAGTCCGGGTGGGAGGGAGGAAGGGATAGGGGATAGGGGATAGGAGGGATAGGGGGGATAGAGGGCAAGGTAACACTCTGCTACAGTCCGGGTGGGAGGGAGGAAGGGATAGGGGGTAGGGGATAGGAGGGATAGGGGGGATAGAGGGCAAGGTAACACTCTGTTCCAGTCCGGGTGGGAGGGAGGAAGGGATAGGTGGGATAGAGGGCAAGGTAACACTCTGTTCCAGTCCGGGTGGGAGGGAGGAAGGGATAGGGGGTAGGGGATAGGAGGGATAGGGGGGATAGAGGGCAAGGTAACACTCTGCTACAGTCCGGGTGGGAGGGAGGAAGGGATAGGGGGTAGGGGATAGGAGGGATAGGGGGGATAGAGGGCAAGGTAACACTCTGCTACAGTCCGGGTGGGAGGGAGGAAGGGATAGGGGGTAGGGGATAGGAGGGATAGGGGGGATAGAGGGCAAGGTAACACTCTGTTCCAGTCCGGGTGGGAGGGAGGAAGGGATAGGGGGTAGGGGATAGGAGGGATAGGGGGGATAGAGGGCAAGGTAACACTCTGCTCCAGTCCGGGTGGGAGGGAGGAAGGGATAGGGGGTAGGGGATAGGAGGGATAGGGGGGATAGAGGGCAAGGTAACACTCTGCTACAGTCCGGGTGGGAGGGAGGAAGGGATAGGGGGTAGGGGATAGGAGGGATAGGGGGGATAGAGGGCAAGGTAACACTCTGCTACAGTCCGGGTGGGAGGGAGGAAGGGATAGGGGGTAGGGGATAGGAGGGATAGGGGGGATAGAGGGCAAGGTAACACTCTGCTCCAGTCCGGGTGGGAGGGAGGAAGGGATAGGGGGGAGGGGATAGGAGGGATAGGGGGGATAGAGGGCAAGGTAACACTCTGTTCCAGTCCGGGTGGGAGGGAGGAAGGGATAGGGGGTAGGGGATAGGAGGGATAGGGGGGATAGAGGGCAAGGTAACACTCTGTTCCAGTCCGGGTGGGAGGGAGGAAGGGATAGGTGGGATAGAGGGCAAGGTAACACTCTGCTACAGTCCGGGTGGGAGGGAGGAAGGGATAGGGGGTAGGGGATAGGAGGGATAGGGGGGATAGAGGGCAAGGTAACACTCTGCTACAGTCCGGGTGGGAGGGAGGAAGGGATAGGGGGTAGGGGATAGGAGGGATAGGGGGGATAGAGGGCAAGGTAACACTCTGCTCCAGTCCGGGTGGGAGGGAGGAAGGGATAGGGGGGAGGGGATAGGAGGGATAGGGGGGATAGAGGGCAAGGTAACACTCTGTTCCAGTCCGGGTGGGAGGGAGGAAGGGATAGGTGGGATAGAGGGCAAGGTAACACTCTGTTCCAGTCCGGGTGGGAGGGAGGAAGGGATAGGGGGTAGGGGATAGGAGGGATAGGGGGGATAGAGGGCAAGGTAACACTCTGCTACAGTCTGGGTGGGAGGGAGGAAGGGATAGGGGGTAGGGGATAGGAGGGATAGGGGGGATAGAGGGCAAGGTAACACTCTGCTACAGTCCGGGTGGGAGGGAGGAAGGGATAGGGGGTAGGGGATAGGAGGGATAGGGGGGATAGAGGGCAAGGTAACACTCTGCTACAGTCCGGGTGGGAGGGAGGAAGGGATAGGGGGTAGGGGATAGGAGGGATAGGGGGGATAGAGGGCAAGGTAACACTCTGCTACAGTCCGGGTGGGAGGGAGGAAGGGATAGGGGGTAGGGGATAGGAGGGATAGGGGGGATAGAGGGCAAGGTAACACTCTGTTCCAGTCCGGGTGGGAGGGAGGAAGGGATAGGTGGGATAGAGGGCAAGGTAACACTCTGTTCCAGTCCGGGTGGGAGGGAGGAAGGGATAGGGGGTAGGGGATAGGAGGGATAGGGGGGATAGAGGGCAAGGTAACACTCTGCTACAGTCCGGGTGGGAGGGAGGAAGGGATAGGGGGTAGGGGATAGGGGGGATAGAGGGCAAGGTAACACTCTGCTACAGTCCGGGTGGGAGGGAGGAAGGGATAGGGGGTAGGGGATAGGAGGGATAGGGGGGATAGAGGGCAAGGTAACACTCTGCTACAGTCCAGGTGGGAGGGAGGAAGGGATAGGGGGTAGGGGATAGGAGGGATAGGGGGGATAGAGGGCAAGGTAACACTCTGCTACAGTCCGGGTGGGAGGGAGGAAGGGATAGGGGGTAGGGGATAGGAGGGATAGGGGGGATAGAGGGCAAGGTAACACTCTGCTACAGTCCGGGTGGGAGGGAGGAAGGGATAGGGGGTAGGGGATAGGAGGGATAGGGGGGATAGAGGGCAAGGTAACACTCTGCTACAGTCCGGGTGGGAGGGAGGAAGGGATAGGGGGTAGGGGATAGGAGGGATAGGGGGGATAGAGGGCAAGGTAACACTCTGCTACAGTCCGGGTGGGAGGGAGGAAGGGATAGGGGGTAGGGGATAGGAGGGATAGGGGGGATAGAGGGCAAGGTAACACTCTGCTCCAGTCCGGGTGGGAGGGAGGAAGGGATAGGGGGGAGGGGATAGGAGGGATAGGGGGGATAGAGGGCAAGGTAACACTCTGTTCCAGTCCGGGTGGGAGGGAGGAAGGAAGGGATAGGTGGGATAGAGGGCAAGGTAACACTCTGTTCCAGTCCGGGTGGGAGGGAGGAAGGGATAGGGGGTAGGGGATAGGAGGGATAGGGGGGATAGAGGGCAAGGTAACACTCTGCTACAGTCCGGGTGGGAGGGAGGAAGGGATAGGGGGTAGGGGATAGGAGGGATAGGGGGGATAGAGGGCAAGGTAACACTCTGCTACAGTCCGGGTGGGAGGGAGGAAGGGATAGGGGGTAGGGGATAGGAGGGATAGGGGGGATAGAGGGCAAGGTAACACTCTGCTACAGTCCGGGTGGGAGGGAGGAAGGGATAGGGGGTAGGGGATAGGAGGGATAGGGGGGATAGAGGGCAAGGTAACACTCTGCTACAGTCCGGGTGGGAGGGAGGAAGGGATAGGGGGTAGGGGATAGGAGGGATAGGGGGGATAGAGGGCAAGGTAACACTCTGCTACAGTCCGGGTGGGAGGGAGGAAGGGATAGGGGGTAGGGGATAGGAGGGATAGGGGGGATAGAGGGCAAGGTAACACTCTGCGACAGTCCGGGTGGGAGGGAGGAAGGGATAGGGGGTAGGGGATAGGAGGGATAGGGGGGATAGAGGGCAAGGTAACACTCTGCTACAGTCCGGGTGGGAGGGAGGAAGGGATAGGGGGTAGGGGATAGGAGGGATAGGGGGGATAGAGGGCAAGGTAACACTCTGCTACAGTCCGGGTGGGAGGGAGGAAGGGATAGGGGGTAGGGGATAGGAGGGATAGGGGGGATAGAGGGCAAGGTAACACTCTGCTACAGTCCGGGTGGGAGGGAGGAAGGGATAGGGGGTAGGGGATAGGAGGGATAGGGGGGATAGAGGGCAAGGTAACACTCTGCTACAGTCCGGGTGGGAGGGAGGAAGGGATAGGGGGTAGGGGATAGGAGGGATAGGGGGGATAGAGGGCAAGGTAACACTCTGCTACAGTCCGGGTGGGAGGGAGGAAGGGATAGGGGGTAGGGGATAGGAGGGATAGGGGGGATAGAGGGCAAGGTAACACTCTGTTCCAGTCCGGGTGGGAGGGAGGAAGGGATAGGGGGTAGGGGATAGGAGGGATAGGGGGGATAGAGGGCAAGGTAACACTCTGCTCCAGTCCGGGTGGGAGGGAGGAAGGGATAGGGGGTAGGGGATAGGAGGGATAGGGGGGATAGAGGGCAAGGTAACACTCTGCTACAGTCCGGGTGGGAGGGAGGAAGGGATAGGGGGTAGGGGATAGGAGGGATAGGGGGGATAGAGGGCAAGGTAACACTCTGCTACAGTCCGGGTGGGAGGGAGGAAGGGATAGGGGGTAGGGGATAGGAGGGATAGGGGGGATAGAGGGCAAGGTAACACTCTGCTCCAGTCCGGGTGGGAGGGAGGAAGGGATAGGGGGGAGGGGATAGGAGGGATAGGGGGGATAGAGGGCAAGGTAACACTCTGTTCCAGTCCGGGTGGGAGGGAGGAAGGGATAGGTGGGATAGAGGGCAAGGTAACACTCTGCTCCAGTCCGGGTGGGAGGGAGGAAGGGATAGGTGGGATAGAGGGCAAGGTAACACTCTGCTACAGTCCGGGTGGGAGGGAGGAAGGGATAGGGGGTAGGGGATAGGAGGGATAGGAGGGATAGGGGGGATAGAGGGCAAGGTAACACTCTGCTACAGTCCGGGTGGGAGGGAGGAAGGGATAGGGGGTAGGGGATAGGAGGGATAGGGGGGATAGAGGGCAAGGTAACACTCTGCTACAGTCCGGGTGGGAGGGAGGAAGGGATAGGGGGTAGGGGATAGGAGGGATAGGGGGGATAGAGGGCAAGGTAACACTCTGCTACAGTCCGGGTGGGAGGGAGGAAGGGATAGGGGGTAGGGGATAGGAGGGATAGGGGGGATAGAGGGCAAGGTAACACTCTGCTACAGTCCGGGTGGGAGGGAGGAAGGGATAGGGGGTAGGGGATAGGAGGGATAGGGGGGATAGAGGGCAAGGTAACACTCTGCTACAGTCCGGGTGGGAGGGAGGAAGGGATAGGGGGTAGGGGATAGGAGGGATAGGGGGGATAGAGGGCAAGGTAACACTCTGCTACAGTCCGGGTGGGAGGGAGGAAGGGATAGGTGGGATAGAGGGCAAGGTAACACTCTGCTCCAGTCCGGGTGGGAGGGAGGAAGGGATAGGTGGGATAGAGGGCAAGGTAACACTCTGCTACAGTCCGGGTGGGAGGGAGGAAGGGATAGGGGGTAGGGGATAGGAGGGATAGGAGGGATAGGGGGGATAGAGGGCAAGGTAACACTCTGCTACAGTCCGGGTGGGAGGGAGGAAGGGATAGGGGGTAGGGGATAGGAGGGATAGGGGGGATAGAGGGCAAGGTAACACTCTGCTACAGTCCGGGTGGGAGGGAGGAAGGGATAGGGGGTAGGGGATAGGAGGGATAGGGGGGATAGAGGGCAAGGTAACACTCTGCTACAGTCCGGGTGGGAGGGAGGAAGGGATAGGGGGTAGGGGATAGGAGGGATAGGGGGGATAGAGGGCAAGGTAACACTCTGCTACAGTCCGGGTGGGAGGGAGGAAGGGATAGGGGGTAGGGGATAGGAGGGATAGGGGGGATAGAGGGCAAGGTAACACTCTGCTACAGTCCGGGTGGGAGGGAGGAAGGGATAGGGGGTAGGGGATAGGAGGGATAGGGGGGATAGAGGGCAAGGTAACACTCTGCTACAGTCCGGGTGGGAGGGAGGAAGGGATAGGTGGGATAGAGGGCAAGGTAACACTCTGCTCCAGTCCGGGTGGGAGGGAGGAAGGGATAGGTGGGATAGAGGGCAAGGTAACACTCTGCTACAGTCCGGGTGGGAGGGAGGAAGGGATAGGGGGTAGGGGATAGGAGGGATAGGAGGGATAGGGGGGATAGAGGGCAAGGTAACACTCTGCTACAGTCCGGGTGGGAGGGAGGAAGGGATAGGGGGTAGGGGATAGGAGGGATAGGGGGGATAGAGGGCAAGGTAACACTCTGCTCCAGTCCGGGTGGGAGGGAGGAAGGGATAGGGGGTAGGGGATAGGAGGGATAGGGGGGATAGAGGGCAAGGTAACACTCTGCTCCAGTCCGGGTGGGAGGGAGGAAGGGATAGGGGGTAGGGGATAGGAGGGATAGGGGGGATAGAGGGCAAGGTAACACTCTGTTCCAGTCCGGGTGGGAGGGAGGAAGGGATAGGTGGGATAGAGGGCAAGGTAACACTCTGTTCCAGTCCGGGTGGGAGGGAGGAAGGGATAGGTGGGATAGAGGGCAAGGTAACACTCTGCTCCAGTCCGGGTGGGAGGGAGGAAGGGATAGGTGGGATAGAGGGCAAGGTAACACTCTGCTACAGTCCGGGTGGGAGGGAGGAAGGGATAGGGGGTAGGGGATAGGAGGGATAGGAGGGATAGGGGGGATAGAGGGCAAGGTAACACTCTGTTCCAGTCCGGGTGGGAGGGAGGAAGGGATAGGTGGGATAGAGGGCAAGGTAACACTCTGCTACAGTCTGGGTGGGAGGGAGGAAGGGATAGGGGGTAGGGGATAGGAGGGATAGGTGGGATAGAGGGCAAGGTAACACTCTGCTACAGTCCGGGTGGGAGGAGGAAGGGATAGGGGGTAGGGGATAGGAGGGATAGGTGGGATAGAGGGCAAGGTAACACTCTGCTCCAGTCCGGGTGGGAGGGAGGAAGGGATAGGTGGGATAGAGGGCAAGGTAACACTCTGTTCCAGTCCGGGTGGGAGGGAGGAAGGGATAGGTGGGATAGAGGGCAAGGTAACACTCTGCTCCAGTCCGGGTGGGAGGGAGGAAGGGATAGGTGGGATAGAGGGCAAGGTAACACTCTGCTACAGTCCGGGTGGGAGGGAGGAAGGGATAGGGGGTAGGGGATAGGAGGGATAGGAGGGATAGGGGGGATAGAGGGCAAGGTAACACTCTGCTCCAGTCCGGGTGGGAGGGAGGAAGGGATAGGTGGGATAGAGGGCAAGGTAACACTCTGCTACAGTCCGGGTGGGAGGGAGGAAGGGATAGGGGGTAGGGGATAGGAGGGATAGGAGGGATAGGGGGGATAGAGGGCAAGGTAACACTCTGCTACAGTCCGGGTGGGAGGGAGGAAGGGATAGGGGGTAGGGGATAGGAGGGATAGGAGGGATAGGGGGGATAGAGGGCAAGGTAACACTCTGCTACAGTCCGGGTGGGAGGGAGGAAGGGATAGGGGGTAGGGGATAGGAGGGATAGGGGGGATAGAGGGCAAGGTAACACTCTGTTCCAGTCCGGGTGGGAGGGAGGAAGGGATAGGTGGGATAGAGGGAAAGGTAACACTCTGCTCCAGTCCGGGTGGGAGGGAGGAAGGGATAGGTGGGATAGAGGGCAAGGTAACACTCTGCTACAGTCCGGGTGGGAGGGAGGAAGGGATAGGGGGTAGGGGATAGGAGGGATAGGAGGGATAGGGGGGATAGAGGGCAAGGTAACACTCTGCTACAGTCCGGGTGGGAGGGAGGAAGGGATAGGGGGTAGGGGATAGGAGGGATAGGGGGGATAGAGGGCAAGGTAACACTCTGCTCCAGTCCGGGTGGGAGGGAGGAAGGGATAGGGGGTAGGGGATAGGAGGGATAGGGGGATAGAGGGCAAGGTAACACTCTGCTCCAGTCCGGGTGGGAGGGAGGAAGGGATAGGGGGTAGGGGATAGGAGGGATAGGGGGGATAGAGGGCAAGGTAACACTCTGTTCCAGTCCGGGTGGGAGGGAGGAAGGGATAGGTGGGATAGAGGGCAAGGTAACACTCTGCTACAGTCTGGGTGGGAGGGAGGAAGGGGTAGGGGGTAGGGGATAGGAGGGATAGGTGGGATAGAGGGCAAGGTAACACTCTGCTACAGTCCGGGTGGGAGGAGGAAGGGATAGGGGATAGGGGGTAGGGGATAGGAGGGATAGGGGGGATAGAGGGCAAGGTAACACTCTGCTACAGTCCGGGTGGGAGGGAGGAAGGGATAGGGGGTAGGGGATAGGAGGGATAGGAGGGATAGGGGGGATAGAGGGCAAGGTAACACTCTGCTACAGTCCGGGTGGGAGGGAGGAAGGGATAGGGGGTAGGGGATAGGAGGGATAGGGGGGATAGAGGGCAAGGTAACACTCTGTTCCAGTCCGGGTGGGAGGGAGGAAGGGATAGGTGGGATAGAGGGCAAGGTAACACTCTGCTCCAGTCCGGGTGGGAGGGAGGAAGGGATAGGTGGGATAGAGGGCAAGGTAACACTCTGCTACAGTCCGGGTGGGAGGGAGGAAGGGATAGGGGGTAGGGGATAGGAGGGATAGGAGGGATAGGGGGGATAGAGGGCAAGGTAACACTCTGCTACAGTCCGGGTGGGAGGGAGGAAGGGATAGGGGGTAGGGGATAGGAGGGATAGGGGGGATAGAGGGCAAGGTAACACTCTGCTACAGTCCGGGTGGGAGGGAGAAAGGGATAGGGGGTAGGGGATAGGAGGGATAGGGGGGATAGAGGGCAAGGTAACACTCTGCTACAGTCCGGGTGGCAGGGAACAAGGGATAGGGGGTAGGGGATAGGAGGGATAGGGGGGATAGAGGGCAAGGTAACACTCTGCTACAGTCCGGGTGGGAGGGAGGAAGGGATAGGTGGGATAGAGGGCAAGGTAACACTCTGCTCCAGTCCGGGTGGGAGGGAGGAAGGGATAGGTGGGATAGAGGGCAAGGTAACACTCTGCTCCAGTCCGGGTGGGAGGGAGGAAGGGATAGGTGGGATAGAGGGCAAGGTAACACTCTGTTCCAGTCCGGGTGGGAGGGAGGAAGGGATAGGTGGGATAGAGGGCAAGGTAACACTCTGCTCCAGTCCGGGTGGGAGGAAGGGATAGGTGGGATAGAGGGCAAGGTAACACTCTGCTACAGTCCGGGTGGGAGGGAGGAAGGGATAGGGGGTAGGGGATAGGAGGGATAGGAGGGATAGGGGGGATAGAGGGCAAGGTAACACTCTGCTACAGTCCGGGTGGGAGGGAGGAAGGGATAGGGGGTAGGGGATAGGAGGGATAGGAGGGATAGGGGGGATAGAGGGCAAGGTAACACTCTGCTACAGTCCGGGTGGGAGGGAGGAAGGGATAGGGGGTAGGGGATAGGAGGGATAGGGGGGATAGAGGGCAAGGTAACACTCTGCTACAGTCCGGGTGGGAGGGAGGAAGGGATAGGGGGTAGGGGATAGGAGGGATAGGGGGGATAGAGGGCAAGGTAACACTCTGTTCCAGTCCGGGTGGGAGGGAGGAAGGGATAGGTGGGATAGAGGGCAAGGTAACACTCTGCTACAGTCCGGGTGGGAGGGAGGAAGGGATAGGGGGTAGGGGATAGGAGGGATAGGTGGGATAGAGGGCAAGGTAACACTCTGCTCCAGTCCGGGTGGGAGGGAGGAAGGGATAGGTGGGATAGAGGGCAAGGTAACACTCTGTTCCAGTCCGGGTGGGAGGGAGGAAGGGATAGGTGGGATAGAGGGCAAGGTAACACTCTGCTCCAGTCCGGGTGGGAGGGAGGAAGGGATAGGTGGGATAGAGGGCAAGGTAACACTCTGCTACAGTCCGGGTGGGAGGGAGGAAGGGATAGGGGGTAGGGGATAGGAGGGATAGGAGGGATAGGGGGGATAGAGGGCAAGGTAACACTCTGCTACAGTCCGGGTGGGAGGGAGGAAGGGATAGGGGGTAGGGGATAGGAGGGATAGGGGGATAGAGGGCAAGGTAACACTCTGCTCCAGTCCGGGTGGGAGGGAGGAAGGGATAGGGGGTAGGGGATAGGAGGGATAGGGGGGATAGAGGGCAAGGTAACACTCTGCTCCAGTCCGGGTGGGAGGGAGGAAGGGATAGGGGGTAGGGGATAGGAGGGATAGGGGGGATAGAGGGCAAGGTAACACTCTGTTCCAGTCCGGGTGGGAGGGAGGAAGGGATAGGTGGGATAGAGGGCAAGGTAACACTCTGCTACAGTCTGGGTGGGAGGGAGGAAGGGATAGGGGGTAGGGGATAGGAGGGATAGGTGGGATAGAGGGCAAGGTAACACTCTGCTACAGTCCGGGTGGGAGGAGGAAGGGATAGGGGGTAGGGGATAGGAGGGATAGGGGGGATAGAGGGCAAGGTAACACTCTGCTACAGTCCGGGTGGGAGGGAGGAAGGGATAGGGGGTAGGGGATAGGAGGGATAGGAGGGATAGGGGGGATAGAGGGCAAGGTAACACTCTGCTACAGTCCGGGTGGGAGGGAGGAAGGGATAGGGGGTAGGGGATAGGAGGGATAGGAGGGATAGGGGGGATAGAGGGCAAGGTAACACTCTGCTACAGTCCGGGTGGGAGGGAGGAAGGGATAGGGGGTAGGGGATAGGAGGGATAGGGGGGATAGAGGGCAAGGTAACACTCTGTTCCAGTCCGGGTGGGAGGGAGGAAGGGATAGGTGGGATAGAGGGCAAGGTAACACTCTGCTACAGTCTGGGTGGGAGGGAGGAAGGGATAGGGGGTAGGGGATAGGAGGGATAGGTGGGATAGAGGGCAAGGTAACACTCTGCTACAGTCCGGGTGGGAGGAGGAAGGGATAGGGGGTAGGGGATAGGAGGGATAGGGGGGATAGAGGGCAAGGTAACACTCTGCTACAGTCCGGGTGGGAGGGAGGAAGGGATAGGGGGTAGGGGATAGGAGGGATAGGGGGGATAGAGGGCAAGGTAACACTCTGATCCAGTCCGGGTGGGAGGGAGGAAGGGATAGGGGGTAGGGGATAGGAGGGATAGGGGGGATAGAGGGCAAGGTAACACTCTGCTACAGTCCGGGTGGGAGGGAGGAAGGGATAGGGGGTAGGGGATAGGAGGGATAGGGGGGATAGAGGGCAAGGTAACACTCTGCTCCAGTCCGGGTGGGAGGGAGGAAGGGATAGGGGGTAGGGGATAGGAGGGATAGGGGGGATAGAGGGCAAGGTAACACTCTGCTCCAGTCCGGGTGGGAGGGAGGAAGGGATAGGGGGTAGGGGATAGGAGGGATAGGGGGGATAGAGGGCAAGGTAACACTCTGCTACAGTCCGGGTGGGAGGGAGGAAGGGATAGGGGGTAGGGGATAGGAGGGATAGGGGGGATAGAGGGCAAGGTAACACTCTGCTACAGTCCGGGTGGGAGGGAGGAAGGGATAGGTGGGATAGAGGGCAAGGTAACACTCTGCTCCAGTCCGGGTGGGAGGGAGGAAGGGATAGGTGGGATAGAGGGCAAGGTAACACTCTGCTCCAGTCCGGGTGGGAGGGAGGAAGGGATAGGTGGGATAGAGGGCAAGGTAACACTCTGTTCCAGTCCGGGTGGGAGGGAGGAAGGGATAGGTGGGATAGAGGGCAAGGTAACACTCTGCTCCAGTCCGGGTGGGAGGGAGGAAGGGATAGGTGGGATAGAGGGCAAGGTAACACTCTGCTACAGTCCGGGTGGGAGGGAGGAAGGGATAGGGGGTAGGGGATAGGAGGGATAGGAGGGATAGGGGGGATAGAGGGCAAGGTAACACTCTGCTACAGTCCGGGTGGGAGGGAGGAAGGGATAGGGGGTAGGGGATAGGAGGGATAGGAGGGATAGGGGGGATAGAGGGCAAGGTAACACTCTGCTACAGTCCGGGTGGGAGGGAGGAAGGGATAGGGGGTAGGGGATAGGAGGGATAGGGGGGATAGAGGGCAAGGTAACACTCTGCTACAGTCCGGGTGGGAGGGAGGAAGGGATAGGGGGTAGGGGATAGGAGGGATAGGGGGGATAGAGGGCAAGGTAACACTCTGTTCCAGTCCGGGTGGGAGGGAGGAAGGGATAGGTGGGATAGAGGGCAAGGTAACACTCTGCTACAGTCCGGGTGGGAGGGAGGAAGGGATAGGGGGTAGGGGATAGGAGGGATAGGGGGGATAGAGGGCAAGGTAACACTCTGCTACAGTCCGGGTGGGAGGGAGGAAGGGATAGGGGGTAGGGGATAGGAGGGATAGGGGGGATAGAGGGCAAGGTAACACTCTGCTACAGTCCGGGTGGGAGGGAGGAAGGGATAGGGGGTAGGGGATAGGAGGGATAGGGGGGATAGAGGGCAAGGTAACACTCTGCTACAGTCCGGGTGGGAGGGAGGAAGGGATAGGGGGTAGGGGATAGGAGGGATAGGGGGGATAGAGGGCAAGGTAACACTCTGCTACAGTCCGGGTGGGAGGGAGGAAGGGATAGGGGGTAGGGGATAGGAGGGATAGGGGGGATAGAGGGCAAGGTAACACTCTGCTACAGTCCGGGTGGGAGGGAGGAAGGGATAGGGGGTAGGGGATAGGAGGGATAGGGGGGATAGAGGGCAAGGTAACACTCTGCTACAGTCCGGGTGGGAGGGAGGAAGGGATAGGGGGTAGGGGATAGGAGGGATAGGGGGGATAGAGGGCAAGGTAACACTCTGCTACAGTCCGGGTGGGAGGGAGGAAGGGATAGGGGGTAGGGGATAGGAGGGATAGGTGGGATAGAGGGCAAGGTAACACTCTGCTCCAGTCCGGGTGGGAGGGAGGAAGGGATAGGTGGGATAGAGGGCAAGGTAACACTCTGTTCCAGTCCGGGTGGGAGGGAGGAAGGGATAGGTGGGATAGAGGGCAAGGTAACACTCTGCTCCAGTCCGGGTGGGAGGGAGGAAGGGATAGGTGGGATAGAGGGCAAGGTAACACTCTGCTACAGTCCGGGTGGGAGGGAGGAAGGGATAGGGGGTAGGGGATAGGAGGGATAGGAGGGATAGGGGGGATAGAGGGCAAGGTAACACTCTGCTACAGTCCGGGTGGGAGGGAGGAAGGGATAGGGGGTAGGGGATAGGAGGGATAGGGGGGATAGAGGGCAAGGTAACACTCTGCTACAGTCCGGGTGGGAGGGAGGAAGGGATAGGGGGTAGGGGATAGGAGGGATAGGGGGGATAGAGGGCAAGGTAACACTCTGTTCCAGTCCGGGTGGGAGGGAGGAAGGGATAGGTGGGATAGAGGGCAAGGTAACACTCTGCTCCAGTCCGGGTGGGAGGGAGGAAGGGATAGGGGGTAGGGGATAGGAGGGATAGGGGGGATAGAGGGCAAGGTAACACTCTGCTACAGTCCGGGTGGGAGGGAGGAAGGGATAGGGGGTAGGGGATAGGAGGGATAGGGGGGATAGAGGGCAAGGTAACACTCTGCTACAGTCCGGGTGGGAGGGAGGAAGGGATAGGGGGTAGGGGATAGGAGGGATAGGGGGGATAGAGGGCAAGGTAACACTCTGCTACAGTCCGGGTGGGAGGGAGGAAGGGATAGGGGGTAGGGGATAGGAGGGATAGGGGGGATAGAGGGCAAGGTAACACTCTGCTACAGTCCGGGTGGGAGGGAGGAAGGGATAGGGGGTAGGGGATAGGAGGGATAGGGGGGATAGAGGGCAAGGTAACACTCTGCTACAGTCCGGGTGGGAGGGAGGAAGGGATAGGGGGTAGGGGATAGGAGGGATAGGGGGGATAGAGGGCAAGGTAACACTCTGTTCCAGTCCGGGTGGGAGGGAGGAAGGGATAGGGGGGATAGAGGGCAAGGTAACACTCTGCTACAGTCCGGGTGGGAGGGAGGAAGGGATAGGGGGTAGGGGATAGGAGGGATAGGGGGGATAGAGGGCAAGGTAACACTCTGCTACAGTCCGGGTGGGAGGGAGGAAGGGATAGGGGGTAGGGGATAGGAGGGATAGGGGGGATAGAGGGCAAGGTAACACTCTGTTCCAGTCCGGGTGGGAGGGAGGAAGGGATAGGGGGATAGAGGGCAAGGTAACACTCTGTTCCAGTCCGGGTGGGAGGGAGGAAGGGATAGGGGGTAGGGGATAGGAGGGATAGGGGGGATAGAGGGCAAGGTAACACTCTGCTACAGTCCGGGTGGGAGGGAGGAAGGGATAGGGGGTAGGGGATAGGAGGGATAGGAGGGATAGGGGGGATAGAGGGCAAGGTAACACTCTGCTACAGTCCGGGTGGGAGGGAGGAAGGGATAGGGGGTAGGGGATAGGAGGGATAGGGGGGATAGAGGGCAAGGTAACACTCTGCTACAGTCCGGGTGGGAGGGAGGAAGGGATAGGGGGTAGGGGATAGGAGGGATAGGGGGGATAGAGGGCAAGGTGACACTCTGCTCCAGTCCGGGTGGGAGGGAGGAAGGGATAGGGGGTAGGGGATAGGAGGGATAGGGGGGATAGAGGGCAAGGTAACACTCTGCTACAGTCCGGGTGGGAGGGAGGAAGGGATAGGGGGGATAGAGGGCAAGGTAACACTCTGCTACAGTCCGGGTGGGAGGGAGGAAGGGATAGGGGGGATAGAGGGCAAGGTAACACTCTGCTCCAGTCCGGGTGGGAGGGAGGAAGGGATAGGGGGTAGGGGATAGGAGGGATAGGGGGGATAGAGGGCAAGGTAACACTCTGCTACAGTCCGGGTGGGAGGGAGGAAGGGATAGGGGGTAGGGGATAGGAGGGATAGGGGGGATAGAGGGCAAGGTAACACTCTGCTACAGTCCGGGTGGGAGGGAGGAAGGGATAGGGGGTAGGGGATAGGAGGGATAGGGGGGATAGAGGGCAAGGTAACACTCTGTTCCAGTCCGGGTGGGAGGGAGGAAGGGATAGGTGGGATAGAGGGCAAGGTAACACTCTGCTCCAGTCCGGGTGGGAGGGAGGAAGGGATAGGGGGTAGGGGATAGGAGGGATAGGGGGGATAGAGGGCAAGGTAACACTCTGCTACAGTCCGGGTGGGAGGGAGGAAGGGATAGGGGGGATAGAGGGCAAGGTGACACTCTGCTACAGTCCGGGTGGGAGGGAGGAAGGGATAGGGGGTAGGGGATAGGAGGGATAGGGGGGATAGAGGGCAAGGTAACACTCTGCTACAGTCCGGGTGGGAGGGAGGAAGGGATAGGGGGTAGGGGATAGGAGGGATAGGAGGGATAGGGGGGATAGAGGGCAAGGTAACACTCTGCTACAGTCCGGGTGGGAGGGAGGAAGGGATAGGGGGTAGGGGATAGGAGGGATAGGGGGGATAGAGGGCAAGGTAACACTCTGCTACAGTCCGGGTGGGAGGGAGGAAGGGATAGGGGGTAGGAGATAGGAGGGATAGGGGGGATAGAGGGCAAGGTAACACTCTGCTACAGTCCGGGTGGGAGGGAGGAAGGGATAGGGGGTAGGGGATAGGAGGGATAGGGGGGATAGAGGGCAAGGTAACACTCTGCTACAGTCC
The DNA here is from genome assembly GCF_964204655.1 of Triturus cristatus. NCBI lineage: Eukaryota > Metazoa > Chordata > Amphibia > Caudata > Salamandridae > Triturus > Triturus cristatus. The sequence goes on from NW_028187670.1 coordinate 33,804, forward strand.
GGGTGGGAGGGAGGAAGGGATAGGGGGGATAGAGGGCAAGGTAACACTCTGCTACAGTCCGGGTGGGAGGGAGGAAGGGATAGGGGGTAGGGGATAGGAGGGATAGGGGGGATAGAGGGCAAGGTAACACTCTGCTACAGTCCGGGTGGGAGGGAGGAAGGGATAGGGGGTAGGGGATAGGAGGGATAGGTGGGATAGAGGGCAAGGTAACACTCTGCTCCAGTCCGGGTGGGAGGGAGGAAGGGATAGGTGGGATAGAGGGCAAGGTAACACTCTGCTACAGTCCGGGTGGGAGGGAGGAAGGGATAGGGGGTAGGGGATAGGAGGGATAGGGGGGATAGAGGACAAGGTAACACTCTGCTCCAGTCCGGGTGGGAGGGAGGAAGGGATAGGGGGGATAGAGGGCAAGGTAACACTCTGTTCCAGTCCGGGTGGGAGGGAGGAAGGGATAGGGGGTAGGGGATAGGAGGGATAGGGGGGATAGAGGGCAAGGTAACACTCTGTTCCAGTCCGGGTGGGAGGGAGGAAGGGATAGGTGGGATAGAGGGCAAGGTAACACTCTGTTCCAGTCCGGGTGGGAGGGAGGAAGGGATAGGTGGGATAGAGGGCAAGGTAACACTCTGCTCCAGTCCGGGTGGGAGGGAGGAAGGGATAGGTGGGATAGAGGGCAAGGTAACACTCTGCTACAGTCCGGGTGGGAGGGAGGAAGGGATAGGGGGTAGGGGATAGGGGGGATAGGGGGGATAGAGGGCAAGGTAACACTCTGCTACAGTCCGGGTGGGAGGGAGGAAGGGATAGGGGGTAGGGGATAGGAGGGATAGGGGGGATAGAGGGCAAGGTAACACTCTGCTCCAGTCCGGGTGGGAGGGAGGAAGGGATAGGGGGTAGGGGATAGGAGGGATAGGGGGGATAGAGGGCAAGGTAACACTCTGTTCCAGTCCGGGTGGGAGGGAGGAAGGGATAGGTGGGATAGAGGGCAAGGTAACACTCTGCTCCAGTCCGGGTGGGAGGGAGGAAGGGATAGGTGGGATAGAGGGCAAGGTAACACTCTGCTACAGTCCGGGTGGGAGGGAGGAAGGGATAGGGGGTAGGGGATAGGAGGGATAGGGGGGATAGAGGGCAAGGTAACACTCTGCTCCAGTCCGGGTGGGAGGGAGGAAGGGATAGGGGGGATAGAGGGCAAGGTAACACTCTGCTCCAGTCCGGGTGGGAGGGAGGAAGGGATAGGGGGGATAGAGGGCAAGGTAACACTCTGCTCCAGTCCGGGTGGGAGGGAGGAAGGGATAGGTGGGATAGAGGGCAAGGTAACACTCTGCTACAGTCCGGGTGGGAGGGAGGAAGGGATAGGGGGTAGGGGATAGGAGGGATAGGGGGGATAGAGGGCAAGGTAACACTCTGCTCCAGTCCGGGTGGGAGGGAGGAAGGGATAGGGGGGATAGAGGGCAAGGTAACACTCTGTTCCAGTCCGGGTGGGAGGGAGGAAGGGATAGGGGGTAGGGGATAGGAGGGATAGGGGGGATAGAGGGCAAGGTAACACTCTGCTACAGTCCGGGTGGGAGGGAGGAAGGGATAGGGGGTAGGGGATAGGAGGGATAGGGGGGATAGAGGGCAAGGTAACACTCTGCTCCAGTCCGGGTGGGAGGGAGGAAGGGATAGGTGGGATAGAGGGCAAGGTAACACTCTGCTACAGTCCGGGTGGGAGGGAGGAAGGGATAGGGGGTAGGGGATAGGAGGGATAGGGGGGATAGAGGGCAAGGTAACACTCTGCTACAGTCCGGGTGGGAGGGAGGAAGGGATAGGGGGTAGGGGATAGGAGGGATAGGGGGGATAGAGGGCAAGGTAACACTCTGCTCCAGTCCGGGTGGGAGGGAGGAAGGGATAGGGGGTAGGGGATAGGAGGGATAGGGGGGATAGAGGGCAAGGTAACACTCTGTTCCAGTCCGGGTGGGAGGGAGGAAGGGATAGGTGGGATAGAGGGCAAGGTAACACTCTGCTCCAGTCCGGGTGGGAGGGAGGAAGGGATAGGTGGGATAGAGGGCAAGGTAACACTCTGCTACAGTCCGGGTGGGAGGGAGGAAGGGATAGGGGGTAGGGGATAGGAGGGATAGGGGGGATAGAGGGCAAGGTAACACTCTGCTCCAGTCCGGGTGGGAGGGAGGAAGGGATAGGGGGGATAGAGGGCAAGGTAACACTCTGTTCCAGTCCGGGTGGGAGGGAGGAAGGGATAGGGGGTAGGGGATAGGAGGGATAGGGGGGATAGAGGGCAAGGTAACACTCTGCTACAGTCCGGGTGGGAGGGAGGAAGGGATAGGGGGTAGGGGATAGGAGGGATAGGGGGGATAGAGGGCAAGGTAACACTCTGCTACAGTCCGGGTGGGAGGGAGGAAGGGATAGGGGGTAGGGGATAGGAGGGATAGGGGGGATAGAGGGCAAGGTAACACTCTGCTACAGTCCGGGTGGGAGGGAGGAAGGGATAGGGGGTAGGGGATAGGAGGGATAGGGGGGATAGAGGGCAAGGTAACACTCTGCTACAGTCCGGGTGGGAGGGAGGAAGGGATAGGGGGTAGGGGATAGGAGGGATAGGGGGGATAGAGGGCAAGGTAACACTCTGCTACAGTCCGGGTGGGAGGGAGGAAGGGATAGGGGGTAGGGGATAGGAGGGATAGGGGGGATAGAGGGCAAGGTAACACTCTGCTACAGTCCGGGTGGGAGGGAGGAAGGGATAGGGGGTAGGGGATAGGAGGGATAGGGGGGATAGAGGGCAAGGTAACACTCTGTTCCAGTCCGGGTGGGAGGGAGGAAGGGATAGGTGGGATAGAGGGCAAGGTAACACTCTGCTCCAGTCCGGGTGGGAGGGAGGAAGGGATAGGTGGGATAGAGGGCAAGGTAACACTCTGCTACAGTCCGGGTGGGAGGGAGGAAGGGATAGGGGGTAGGGGATAGGAGGGATAGGGGGGATAGAGGGCAAGGTAACACTCTGCTCCAGTCCGGGTGGGAGGGAGGAAGGGATAGGGGGGATAGAGGGCAAGGTAACACTCTGTTCCAGTCCGGGTGGGAGGGAGGAAGGGATAGGGGGTAGGGGATAGGAGGGATAGGGGGGATAGAGGGCAAGGTAACACTCTGTTCCAGTCCGGGTGGGAGGGAGGAAGGGATAGGTGGGATAGAGGGCAAGGTAACACTCTGCTCCAGTCCGGGTGGGAGGGAGGAAGGGATAGGGGGTAGGGGATAGGAGGGATAGGGGGGATAGAGGGCAAGGTAACACTCTGCTACAGTCCGGGTGGGAGGGAGGAAGGGATAGGGGGTAGGGGATAGGGGGGATAGAGGGCAAGGTAACACTCTGCTACAGTCCGGGTGGGAGGGAGGAAGGGATAGGGGGTAGGGGATAGGAGGGATAGGGGGGATAGAGGGCAAGGTAACACTCTGCTACAGTCCGGGTGGGAGGGAGGAAGGGATAGGGGGTAGGGGATAGGAGGGATAGGGGGGATAGAGGGCAAGGTAACACTCTGCTACAGTCCGGGTGGGAGGGAGGAAGGGATAGGGGGTAGGGGATAGGAGGGATAGGGGGGATAGAGGGCAAGGTAACACTCTGCTACAGTCCGGGTGGGAGGGAGGAAGGGATAGGGGGTAGGGGATAGGAGGGATAGGGGGGATAGAGGGCAAGGTAACACTCTGCTACAGTCCGGGTGGGAGGGAGGAAGGGATAGGGGGTAGGGGATAGGAGGGATAGGGGGGATAGAGGGCAAGGTAACACTCTGCTACAGTCCGGGTGGGAGGGAGGAAGGGATAGGGGGTAGGGGATAGGAGGGATAGGGGGGATAGAGGGCAAGGTAACACTCTGCTACAGTCCGGGTGGGAGGGAGGAAGGGATAGGGGGTAGGGGATAGGAGGGATAGGGGGGATAGAGGGCAAGGTAACACTCTGTTCCAGTCCGGGTGGGAGGGAGGAAGGGATAGGTGGGATAGAGGGCAAGGTAACACTCTGCTCCAGTCCGGGTGGGAGGGAGGAAGGGATAGGGGGTAGGGGATAGGAGGGATAGGGGGGATAGAGGGCAAGGTAACACTCTGCTACAGTCCGGGTGGGAGGGAGGAAGGGATAGGGGGTAGGGGATAGGAGGGATAGGGGGGATAGAGGGCAAGGTAACACTCTGCTACAGTCCGGGTGGGAGGGAGGAAGGGATAGGGGGTAGGGGATAGGAGGGATAGGGGGGATAGAGGGCAAGGTAACACTCTGCTACAGTCCGGGTGGGAGGGAGGAAGGGATAGGGGGTAGGGGATAGGAGGGATAGGGGGGATAGAGGGCAAGGTAACACTCTGCTACAGTCCGGGTGGGAGGGAGGAAGGGATAGGGGGTAGGGGATAGGAGGGATAGGGGGGATAGAGGGCAAGGTAACACTCTGCTACAGTCCGGGTGGGAGGGAGGAAGGGATAGGGGGTAGGGGATAGGAGGGATAGGGGGGATAGAGGGCAAGGTAACACTCTGTTCCAGTCCGGGTGGGAGGGAGGAAGGGATAGGTGGGATAGAGGGCAAGGTAACACTCTGCTCCAGTCCGGGTGGGAGGGAGGAAGGGATAGGTGGGATAGAGGGCAAGGTAACACTCTGCTACAGTCCGGGTGGGAGGGAGGAAGGGATAGGGGGTAGGGGATAGGAGGGATAGGGGGGATAGAGGGCAAGGTAACACTCTGCTCCAGTCCGGGTGGGAGGGAGGAAGGGATAGGTGGGATAGAGGGCAAGGTAACACTCTGCTACAGTCCGGGTGGGAGGGAGGAAGGGATAGGGGGTAGGGGATAGGAGGGATAGGGGGGATAGAGGGCAAGGTAACACTCTGCTACAGTCCGGGTGGGAGGGAGGAAGGGATAGGGGGTAGGGGATAGGAGGGATAGGGGGGATAGAGGGCAAGGTAACACTCTGCTACAGTCCGGGTGGGAGGGAGGAAGGGATAGGGGGTAGGGGATAGGAGGGATAGGGGGGATAGAGGGCAAGGTAACACTCTGCTACAGTCCGGGTGGGAGGGAGGAAGGGATAGGGGGTAGGGGATAGGAGGGATAGGGGGGATAGAGGGCAAGGTAACACTCTGCTCCAGTCCGGGTGGGAGGGAGGAAGGGATAGGTGGGATAGAGGGCAAGGTAACACTCTGCTACAGTCCGGGTGGGAGGGAGGAAGGGATAGGGGGTAGGGGATAGGAGGGATAGGGGGGATAGAGGGCAAGGTAACACTCTGCTACAGTCCGGGTGGGAGGGAGGAAGGGATAGGGGGTAGGGGATAGGAGGGATAGGGGGGATAGAGGGCAAGGTAACACTCTGCTACAGTCCGGGTGGGAGGGAGGAAGGGATAGGGGGTAGGGGATAGGAGGGATAGGGGGGATAGAGGGCAAGGTAACACTCTGCTACAGTCCGGGTGGGAGGGAGGAAGGGATAGGGGGTAGGGGATAGGAGGGATAGGGGGGATAGAGGGCAAGGTAACACTCTGCTACAGTCCGGGTGGGAGGGAGGAAGGGATAGGGGGTAGGGGATAGGAGGGATAGGGGGGATAGAGGGCAAGGTAACACTCTGCTACAGTCCGGGTGGGAGGGAGGAAGGGATAGGGGGTAGGGGATAGGAGGGATAGGGGGGATAGAGGGCAAGGTAACACTCTGCTACAGTCCGGGTGGGAGGGAGGAAGGGATAGGGGGTAGGGGATAGGAGGGATAGGGGGGATAGAGGGCAAGGTAACACTCTGTTCCAGTCCGGGTGGGAGGGAGGAAGGGATAGGTGGGATAGAGGGCAAGGTAACACTCTGCTCCAGTCCGGGTGGGAGGGAGGAAGGGATAGGTGGGATAGAGGGCAAGGTAACACTCTGCTACAGTCCGGGTGGGAGGGAGGAAGGGATAGGGGGTAGGGGATAGGAGGGATAGGGGGGATAGAGGGCAAGGTAACACTCTGCTCCAGTCCGGGTGGGAGGGAGGAAGGGATAGGGGGGATAGAGGGCAAGGTAACACTCTGTTCCAGTCCGGGTGGGAGGGAGGAAGGGATAGGGGGTAGGGGATAGGAGGGATAGGGGGGATAGAGGGCAAGGTAACACTCTGTTCCAGTCCGGGTGGGAGGGAGGAAGGGATAGGTGGGATAGAGGGCAAGGTAACACTCTGCTCCAGTCCGGGTGGGAGGGAGGAAGGGATAGGGGGTAGGGGATAGGAGGGATAGGGGGGATAGAGGGCAAGGTAACACTCTGCTACAGTCCGGGTGGGAGGGAGGAAGGGATAGGGGGTAGGGGATAGGAGGGATAGGGGGGATAGAGGGCAAGGTAACACTCTGCTACAGTCCGGGTGGGAGGGAGGAAGGGATAGGGGGTAGGGGATAGGAGGGATAGGGGGGATAGAGGGCAAGGTAACACTCTGCTACAGTCCGGGTGGGAGGGAGGAAGGGATAGGGGGTAGGGGATAGGAGGGATAGGGGGGATAGAGGGCAAGGTAACACTCTGCTACAGTCCGGGTGGGAGGGAGGAAGGGATAGGGGGTAGGGGATAGGAGGGATAGGGGGGATAGAGGGCAAGGTAACACTCTGCTACAGTCCGGGTGGGAGGGAGGAAGGGATAGGGGGTAGGGGATAGGAGGGATAGGGGGGATAGAGGGCAAGGTAACACTCTGCTACAGTCCGGGTGGGAGGGAGGAAGGGATAGGGGGTAGGGGATAGGAGGGATAGGGGGGATAGAGGGCAAGGTAACACTCTGCTACAGTCCGGGTGGGAGGGAGGAAGGGATAGGGGGTAGGGGATAGGAGGGATAGGGGGGATAGAGGGCAAGGTAACACTCTGCTACAGTCCGGGTGGGAGGGAGGAAGGGATAGGGGGTAGGGGATAGGAGGGATAGGGGGGATAGAGGGCAAGGTAACACTCTGCTACAGTCCGGGTGGGAGGGAGGAAGGGATAGGGGGTAGGGGATAGGAGGGATAGGGGGGATAGAGGGCAAGGTAACACTCTGCTACAGTCCGGGTGGGAGGGAGGAAGGGATAGGGGGTAGGGGATAGGAGGGATAGGGGGGATAGAGGGCAAGGTAACACTCTGCTACAGTCCGGGTGGGAGGGAGGAAGGGATAGGGGGTAGGGGATAGGAGGGATAGGGGGGATAGAGGGCAAGGTAACACTCTGTTCCAGTCCGGGTGGGAGGGAGGAAGGGATAGGGGGTAGGGGATAGGAGGGATAGGGGGGATAGAGGGCAAGGTAACACTCTGTTCCAGTCCGGGTGGGAGGGAGGAAGGGATAGGGGGTAGGGGATAGGAGGGATAGGGGGGATAGAGGGCAAGGTAACACTCTGTTCCAGTCCGGGTGGGAGGGAGGAAGGGATAGGGGGTAGGGGATAGGAGGGATAGGGGGGATAGAGGGCAAGGTAACACTCTGTTCCAGTCCGGGTGGGAGGGAGGAAGGGATAGGGGGTAGGGGATAGGAGGGATAGGGGGGATAGAGGGCAAGGTAACACTCTGTTCCAGTCCGGGTGGGAGGGAGGAAGGGATAGGGGGGATAGAGGGCAAGGTAACACTCTGTTCCAGTCCGGGTGGGAGGGAGGAAGGGATAGGGGGTAGGGGATAGGAGGGATAGGGGGGACAGAGGGCAAGGTAACACTCTGTTCCAGTCCGGGTGGGAGGGAGGAAGGGATAGGGGGTAGGGGATAGGAGGGATAGGGGGGATAGAGGGCAAGGTAACACTCTGTTCCAGTCCGGGTGGGAGGGAGGAAGGGATAGGGGGTAGGGGATAGGAGGGATAGGGGGGATAGAGGGCAAGGTAACACTCTGTTCCAGTCCGGGTGGGAGGGAGGAAGGGATAGGGGGTAGGGGATAGGAGGGATAGGGGGGATAGAGGGCAAGGTAACACTCTGTTCCAGTCCGGGTGGGAGGGAGGAAGGGATAGGGGGGATAGAGGGCAAGGTAACACTCTGTTCCAGTCCGGGTGGGAGGGAGGAAGGGATAGGGGGTAGGGGATAGGAGGGATAGGGGGGATAGAGGGCAAGGTAACACTCTGTTCCAGTCCGGGTGGGAGGGAGGAAGGGATAGGGGGGATAGAGGGCAAGGTAACACTCTGTTCCAGTCCGGGTGGGAGGGAGGAAGGGATAGGGGGTAGGGGATAGGAGGGATAGGGGGGATAGAGGGCAAGGTAACACTCTGTTCCAGTCCGGGTGGGAGGGAGGAAGGGATAGGGGGGATAGAGGGCAAGGTAACACTCTGTTCCAGTCCGGGTGGGAGGGAGGAAGGGATAGGGGGTAGGGGATAGGAGGGATAGGGGGGATAGAGGGCAAGGTAACACTCTGTTCCAGTCCGGGTGGGAGGGAGGAAGGGATAGGGGGTAGGGGATAGGAGGGATAGGGGGGATAGAGGGCAAGGTAACACTCTGTTCCAGTCCGGGTGGGAGGGAGGAAGGGATAGGGGGTAGGGGATAGGAGGGATAGGGGGGATAGAGGGCAAGGTAACACTCTGTTCCAGTCCGGGTGGGAGGGAGGAAGGGATAGGGGGTAGGGGATAGGAGGGATAGGGGGGATAGAGGGCAAGGTAACACTCTGTTCCAGTCCGGGTGGGAGGGAGGAAGGGATAGGGGGGATAGAGGGCAAGGTAACACTCTGTTCCAGTCCGGGTGGGAGGGAGGAAGGGATAGGGGGTAGGGGATAGGAGGGATAGGGGGGATAGAGGGCAAGGTAACACTCTGTTCCAGTCCGGGTGGGAGGGAGGAAGGGATAGGGGGTAGGGGATAGGAGGGATAGGGGGGATAGAGGGCAAGGTAACACTCTGTTCCAGTCCGGGTGGGAGGGAGGAAGGGATAGGGGGTAGGGGATAGGAGGGATAGGGGGGATAGAGGGCAAGGTAACACTCTGTTCCAGTCCGGGTGGGAGGGAGGAAGGGATAGGGGGTAGGGGATAGGAGGGATAGGGGGGATAGAGGGCAAGGTAACACTCTGTTCCAGTCCGGGTGGGAGGGAGGAAGGGATAGGGGGGATAGAGGGCAAGGTAACACTCTGTTCCAGTCCGGGTGGGAGGGAGGAAGGGATAGGGGGTAGGGGATAGGAGGGATAGGGGGGATAGAGGGCAAGGTAACACTCTGTTCCAGTCCGGGTGGGAGGGAGGAAGGGATAGGGGGGATAGAGGGCAAGGTAACACTCTGTTCCAGTCCGGGTGGGAGGGAGGAAGGGATAGGGGGTAGGGGATAGGAGGGATAGGGGGGATAGAGGGCAAGGTAACACTCTGTTCCAGTCCGGGTGGGAGGGAGGAAGGGATAGGGGGGATAGAGGGCAAGGTAACACTCTGTTCCAGTCCGGGTGGGAGGGAGGAAGGGATAGGGGGTAGGGGATAGGAGGGATAGGGGGGATAGAGGGCAAGGTAACACTCTGTTCCAGTCCGGGTGGGAGGGAGGAAGGGATAGGGGGGATAGAGGGCAAGGTAACACTCTGTTCCAGTCCGGGTGGGAGGGAGGAAGGGATAGGGGGTAGGGGATAGGAGGGATAGGGGGGATAGAGGGCAAGGTAACACTCTGTTCCAGTCCGGGTGGGAGGGAGGAAGGGATAGGGGGGATAGAGGGCAAGGTAACACTCTGTTCCAGTCCGGGTGGGAGGGAGGAAGGGATAGGGGGTAGGGGATAGGAGGGATAGGGGGGATAGAGGGCAAGGTAACACTCTGTTCCAGTCCGGGTGGGAGGGAGGAAGGGATAGGGGGTAGGGGATAGGAGGGATAGGGGGGATAGAGGGCAAGGTAACACTCTGTTCCAGTCCGGGTGGGAGGGAGGAAGGGATAGGGGGGATAGAGGGCAAGGTAACACTCTGTTCCAGTCCGGGTGGGAGGGAGGAAGGGATAGGGGGTAGGGGATAGGAGGGATAGGGGGGATAGAGGGCAAGGTAACACTCTGTTCCAGTCCGGGTGGGAGGGAGGAAGGGATAGGGGGGATAGAGGGCAAGGTAACACTCTGTTCCAGTCCGGGTGGGAGGGAGGAAGGGATAGGGGGTAGGGGATAGGAGGGATAGGGGGGATAGAGGGCAAGGTAACACTCTGTTCCAGTCCGGGTGGGAGGGAGGAAGGGATAGGGGGTAGGGGATAGGAGGGATAGGGGGGATAGAGGGCAAGGTAACACTCTGTTCCAGTCCGGGTGGGAGGGAGGAAGGGATAGGGGGTAGGGGATAGGAGGGATAGGGGGGATAGAGGGCAAGGTAACACTCTGTTCCAGTCCGGGTGGGAGGGAGGAAGGGATAGGGGGTAGGGGATAGGAGGGATAGGGGGGATAGAGGGCAAGGTAACACTCTGTTCCAGTCCGGGTGGGAGGGAGGAAGGGATAGGGGGTAGGGGATAGGAGGGATAGGGGGGATAGAGGGCAAGGTAACACTCTGTTCCAGTCCGGGTGGGAGGGAGGAAGGGATAGGGGGGATAGAGGGCAAGGTAACACTCTGTTCCAGTCCGGGTGGGAGGGAGGAAGGGATAGGGGGTAGGGGATAGGAGGGATAGGGGGGATAGAGGGCAAGGTAACACTCTGTTCCAGTCCGGGTGGGAGGGAGGAAGGGATAGGGGGTAGGGGATAGGAGGGATAGGGGGGATAGAGGGCAAGGTAACACTCTGTTCCAGTCCGGGTGGGAGGGAGGAAGGGATAGGGGGTAGGGGATAGGAGGGATAGGGGGGATAGAGGGCAAGGTAACACTCTGTTCCAGTCCGGGTGGGAGGGAGGAAGGGATAGGGGGTAGGGGATAGGAGGGATAGGGGGGATAGAGGGCAAGGTAACACTCTGTTCCAGTCCGGGTGGGAGGGAGGAAGGGATAGGGGGGATAGAGGGCAAGGTAACACTCTGTTCCAGTCCGGGTGGGAGGGAGGAAGGGATAGGGGGTAGGGGATAGGAGGGATAGGGGGGATAGAGGGCAAGGTAACACTCTGTTCCAGTCCGGGTGGGAGGGAGGAAGGGATAGGGGGGATAGAGGGCAAGGTAACACTCTGTTCCAGTCCGGGTGGGAGGGAGGAAGGGATAGGGGGTAGGGGATAGGAGGGATAGGGGGGATAGAGGGCAAGGTAACACTCTGTTCCAGTCCGGGTGGGAGGGAGGAAGGGATAGGGGGATAGAGGGCAAGGTAACACTCTGTTCCAGTCCGGGTGGGAGGGAGGAAGGGATAGGGGGTAGGGGATAGGAGGGATAGGGGGGATAGAGGGCAAGGTAACACTCTGTTCCAGTCCGGGTGGGAGGGAGGAAGGGATAGGGGGGATAGAGGGCAAGGTAACACTCTGTTCCAGTCCGGGTGGGAGGGAGGAAGGGATAGGGGGTAGGGGATAGGAGGGATAGGGGGGATAGAGGGCAAGGTAACACTCTGTTCCAGTCCGGGTGGGAGGGAGGAAGGGATAGGGGGGATAGAGGGCAAGGTAACACTCTGTTCCAGTCCGGGTGGGAGGGAGGAAGGGATAGGGGGTAGGGGATAGGAGGGATAGGGGGGATAGAGGGCAAGGTAACACTCTGTTCCAGTCCGGGTGGGAGGGAGGAAGGGATAGGGGGTAGGGGATAGGAGGGATAGGGGGGATAGAGGGCAAGGTAACACTCTGTTCCAGTCCGGGTGGGAGGGAGGAAGGGATAGGGGGTAGGGGATAGGAGGGATAGGGGGGATAGAGGGCAAGGTAACACTCTGTTCCAGTCCGGGTGGGAGGGAGGAAGGGATAGGGGGTAGGGGATAGGAGGGATAGGGGGGATAGAGGGCAAGGTAACACTCTGTTCCAGTCCGGGTGGGAGGGAGGAAGGGATAGGGGGTAGGGGATAGGAGGGATAGGGGGGATAGAGGGCAAGGTAACACTCTGTTCCAGTCCGGGTGGGAGGGAGGAAGGGATAGGGGGGATAGAGGGCAAGGTAACACTCTGTTCCAGTCCGGGTGGGAGGGAGGAAGGGATAGGGGGTAGGGGATAGGAGGGATAGGGGGGATAGAGGGCAAGGTAACACTCTGTTCCAGTCCGGGTGGGCCC